>NC_140580.1:550203289-550381410 GCF_964204655.1 Triturus cristatus
AGGACTTTGGGGAACGCGGGGTGGGTGGAAATTTGTGAATCCACGCAGATTCCAGAACTTTCCATCACAGAAATGTGGGGAAAATGTGTTTTTTTTGTCAATTTTTTACATTTGCAAGGGATTCTGGGTAACAGACCATGGTGGGAGGCAGTCAAGTCACCCCATCCTGGATTCCCCTGGGTGTCTAGTTTTCAGAAATGTATAGGTTTGCTAGGTTTCCCTAGGTGCCGGCAGGGCTAGGGTACAAAATCTACAGCTAGTCACTTTGCCAAAAAAAGGGTCATTTTTCACTCCAAAACCACGTTGCATTTTGCGCCGTTTCCTGTCGCGGGCACTAGGCCAACCCGCACAAGTGAGGTACCATTTTTCTCGTAGGACTTTGGGGAACGCGGGGTGGGTGGAAATTTGTGGATCCACGCAGATTCCAGAACTTTCCATCACAGAAATGTGGGGAAAATGTGTTTTTTTTGTCAATTTTTTACGTTTGCAAGGGATTCTGGGTAACAGACCATGGTGGGAGGCAGTCAAGTCACCCCATCCTGGATTCCCCTGGGTGTCTAGTTTTCAGAAATGTATAGGTTTGCTAGGTTTCCCTAGGTGCCGGCAGGGCTAGGGTACAAAATCTACAGCTAGTCACTTTGCCAAAAAAAGGGTCATTTTTCACTCCAAAACCACGTTGCGTTTTGCGCCGTTTCCTGTCGCGGGCACTAGGCCGACCCGCACAAGTGAGGTACCATTTTTCTCGTAGGACTTTGGGGAACGCGGGGTGGGTGGAAATTTGTGGATCCACGCAGATTCCAGAACTTTCCATCACAGAAATGTGGGGAAAATGTGTTTTTTTTTTCAATTTTTTACGTTTGCAAGGGATTCTGGGTAACAGACCATGGTGGGAGGCAGTCAAGTCACCCCATCCTGGATTCCCCTGGGTGTCTAGTTTTCAGAAATGTATAGGTTTGCTAGGTTTCCCTAGGTGCCGGCAGGGCTAGGGTACAAAATCTACAGCTAGTCACTTTGCCAAAAAAAGGGTCATTTTTCACTCCAAAACCACGTTGCGTTTTGCGCCGTTTCCTGTCGCGGGCACTAGGCCGACCCGCACAAGTGAGGTACCATTTTTCTCGTAGGACTTTGGGGAACGCGGGGTGGGTGGAAATTTGTGGATCCACGCAGATTCCAGAACTTTCCATCACAGAAATGTGGGGAAAATGTGGTTTTTTTTTCAATTTTTTACGTTTGCAAGGGATTCTGGGTAACAGACCATGGTGGGAGGCAGTCAAGTCACCCCATCCTGGATTCCCCTGGGTGTCTAGTTTTCAGAAATGTATAGGTTTGCTAGGTTTCCCTAGGTGCCGGCAGGGCTAGGGTACAAAATCTACAGCTAGTCACTTTGCCAAAAAAAGGGTCATTTTTCACTCCAAAACCACGTTGCGTTTTGCGCCGTTTCCTGTCGCGGGCACTAGGCCGACCCGCACAAGTGAGGTACCATTTTTCTCGTAGGACTTTGGGGAACGCGGGGTGGGTGGAAATTTGTGGATCCACGCAGATTCCAGAACTTTCCATCACAGAAATGTGGGGAAAATGTGTTTTTTTTGTCAATTTTTTACGTTTGCAAGGGATTCTGGGTAACAGACCATGGTGGGAGGCAGTCAAGTCACCCCATCCTGGATTCCCCTGGGTGTCTAGTTTTCAGAAATGTATAGGTTTGCTAGGTTTCCCTAGGTGCCGGCAGGGCTAGGGTACAAAATCTACAGCTAGTCACTTTGCCAAAAAAAGGGTCATTTTTCACTCCAAAACCACGTTGCGTTTTGCGCCGTTTCCTGTCGCGGGCACTAGGCCGACCCGCACAAGTGAGGTACCATTTTTCTCGTAGGACTTTGGGGAACGCGGGGTGGGTGGAAATTTGTGGATCCACGCAGATTCCAGAACTTTCCATCACAGAAATGTGGGGAAAATGTGGTTTTTTTTTCAATTTTTTACGTTTGCAAGGGATTCTGGGTAACAGACCATGGTGGGAGGCAGTCAAGTCACCCCATCCTGGATTCCCCTGGGTGTCTAGTTTTCAAAAATGTATAGGTTTGCTAGGTTTCCCTAGGTGCCGGCAGGGCTAGGGTTCAAAAACTACAGCTAGACTCTTTGCAAAAAAAGTGTAAATTTTCAGTGTGAAAATGTGGTGTGTTCACCTTAGGTTTTGAGCCACTTCCTGTCGTGGGCACTATGCCTACCCACACAAGTGAGGTACCATTTTTCTCGGGAGACTTAGGGTAGTTCAAATTTGTAAAGCAACTGTTATTACCTGTTGATTTTTGATGCATTTCTCCCTTCCAAATGAAAGACATTGTGTAAAAAAAAAGTCATTTTGAAAAATGACCAATAATTGTCATGCAAATATGAGTATTCCCAATTTCGAAAATGTGCAAATATGCACTGTTTCTGAACTCTGTAATTTGTTCCCATTTCAGAAATACATAGGTGACTTTCATACCGATTTTTCCAAGTATACATTTTCCCACAATAATTGCTATATACCCGGACCAAAAAAAAAAAACATTACAAAATGCTGCTCATTTTTCTACTCTGGGTTCGTTGGGCTCTTGATGAACCTACAAGTCCTATATGTCCACACAACCAGGAAGGTCTACCGGATGTAACGGTACATTGCTTTCAAAGAGATGTCATAATTCGAAGAAGTTACAGGTAAAAACGTTGACTCAAGAGGCTGCTTTTTTCAACAAATTTTTAATTTCTCCTATATTTGCCTGTAAATTTCTATAAAGAAACCTTGATGGATCTACGCAAATGACCCCTTGCTGAATTCAGAATTTTGTCTACTTTTCAAAAATGTATAGCTTTCCAGGATCCATTATTGCTTTGTTACCCTTTTCTACCGTTAACTGGAAGGAGGTTGAAAGCACAAAAAATAGCAAAAATAGGGTATGTCCCAGAAAAATGCCAAAACTGTGTAAAAAATGTTGGTTTTCTAACAAAAGTCTGTCATTCCCTAAAAGCTGGAGAAATTGTGATTTCAGCCCCACAAACCCTTTTTTGATACCATTTGCAGAGAAAAACCCAGAAGCTTTCATTTGCAGCCCGTTTTTCACATTTTTCACAAAAAAAAAAAAAATTGCTGTATTTTGACTAATTTCTGTGACCCCTCTAGGAGAATCCACAAACCCTGGGTACCTTTAGAATCCCCAAGATGTTGGAAGAAAAGGACGCAAATTTGGCGTGGATACCTAATGTGGTCAAAAAGTTACAGGGGCCTAAGCGCGCACTACCTCAAATAGCCCAAAAAGGGCTTAGCACAGGAGGGGAAAAGGCCTAGCAGCGAAGGGGTTAAAGTGAAAAATATTTCCTCTTTTCATAAATTGGTGTGGGATTTTTATTATGTGTTGAGCCTTTATTTGATGTTTTGGTGCTTAATGCTTTACATACCGGCCCCCTAAGTTCAGGCTGATGGAGAACTTTACTGGACCATATACTGGGTTGGTGGCTTTATTGCTAGTGGTAAGTGTATACTTACCCATACCAATAACTCACTTTCCAACAATTTTAATTTGGAGAAATTTTAAAATGCGACTGATTGGCAGAATGCAGAGAATAAACACAACTTCTTGGACGTGTTAGAATTATTACATGTTACTCAGAACAACTAGTCCTATTCATTCCGCAAGATATTTGAGATTAGTGTTTCAGACCTACAAAATACAATACATTCCACATATGGTCTAGACTTCTCTTTTACACTCCGCCTAATGGGTACAGTTAAAGTATAAAACAAAAGCATAGGGCAAATAGAACACACTTCAGAGTTGTGATGACTGTTCAGTCTGAGCAACCTACAGCGATATTCTAGGATTTGATTATATATGAAATACTCAGATACCAAGCACGAGTACCCATCATTAAACTGGAATGAAAGTGCGCAGAAACAATGTATATTGAACCCATTCAATGCCCAAGTATTGGTGCGCCTTTGTCCAAGCGTTATTTTTTTTAAATAGAGTATTGGGTTGTATTTTCAAGTGGACAGAAGAAATGGAATGCTTACCAAAGAAATGTTGCTTTGAGTGTCTTTAGTCCGACAACACCAAATAGGTGTGGGTTTTCATAGGGAATGTAGTGTGCACAATCAATTATGTTGCGTGGGCACATTAATTTGGTGCCAAGACAAATATAGATTAGCCTGTAAAAAAAAAAAGGCTAAGCAGGTGCATGCAGCGACACCTCGATCCCGTGCAGTCAAACCATGCCCACATTCTGAACCTTTTATTGGAGCTTGCTATGCATGGTCCCGCTTACAGGTCAGTAAACACCAATCACTCTGCCATATCAACTGGATATATACTAATTGATAGTACGCAGGTTTCTGAACACCAGATGGCAAGGAATCTTCTTAGAGTTATTCAACTTTCCTTACTCCACCTTTTGGGATGTTCTTAAAGTTCTTCATTTCTTTGCCACTGAATAAATTATTGAGCAGGCACACATTGCAGCAGTGTTTCTGATGTAAGGGTTTTAGACATTATGGGCAGGATGTTCATTCCAAACGGGGTCGCTTAAATTGAATAGGGGTACTAACTCTCACTCCAGGGTACTATCATATCTGGTCTTCAAAGACTCCTGAATTGTGTGCATATGAGACAATGACAAGGAGGTTAGACATCCACCAGGAAGCCAGCTTCTTATTTTTATAAGCTACTATCCTTAAGTGGGTCTGATGGATTATGAGAAAGGATGGTTTTGATGTTTGTGCAGAGCCCATTCAACCAGGGGATGCGGGTGGCGGGCATGGCATCTATGACCTTTTCACTAGGAGCAAGGCTAGTGGACTTTAGGACTGCTCTTCCGATTCCATCTTTAAGAGGTTCCATTTCCAACCTGTGGTAGACCTAGCCTCTGGTGGTAAGCAAACTCTGAACTTGAATAATCCTGGCCTCTAATCCGGATATAGAATGAAAAATTACCTAGCTAGCGTAAACAAAAATTTCAAATCTATTAAGAATGTGGATGCGATGCTTACCCCACTTATGAGTAGGGACATAACAAGTGACCCTCCCTGGCTTCATTATATTTGAAGGAATATTCTAAGGAGTAAGCACTTAAAGGTTTGCTGAATGTCTCTGTTTTAATGTAAGTAAAGTCTTAAAAATGATTGCTGTTCCTAGTGTGATGTACAATCAATGTACATAGATTGAAACAGATTATATATATATATATTTGTAAAAGACGAGAAATTGGAGTTATACAGGACGTTTTAAGTTCATGGTGGTTGTCGTGTACAGAAAGGGGTACAGGAAGCTGGAGAGCCCCTTCAAAGGATAGGATGACACAGGCTGGGTAAAATAAACTTTCCACTGTTCTTGGCCCAAAGTTTATCTTTTAAATTAGAACATGTTGCTGGGGAGGAATAAAGAAGTATGGCATAATCCTATTCTCCCTGTCATTAATAGGAGTGAACCTTTCCTTTTGCTAGCTATGATGTTTTTCATTACACTGAACAGGTTTGTCACGTTTAGCAATTTTCCCCCCAAAACATAGCAATTCCCTTCAGAGTTCCTCATAGAGAAGATATCCCTGCTAAGGCTGGAGTCAAACTTGCCCCCTGGTTTGCAGAGTGGGAAGGTACCATTCATGTGGGTTTTGAAAGGGTCTGAGAAGGCATCGACCTATTAGACACAAGGGAATGTTTTGACAGGGAAGATTCCATAAGAGATGTCTCCATTATGTAGGCCTTGGGTTAGCCAGTATCCCACTGTTGTAAATTCTCTTTTGCGTCGTATTCCCCCAGATTTTAATCTCTTGTTGTTGAACCAGTTTTTGCTGGTCACAGAACTCTGTGCACTTCGTCCCTGCCAAGCAGAAGTGAAGTGCTTGTGCTCTTTTTCTAAACATGCAAAAGAAACAATTGATGGACGGAATGCTGGACAATGCAAGCATTCGCTCCCAGTCACAAGGATCTGGGCTAAATCCATCATTCTTTTGCTCACCACACCACCCCAGTTTGGACCCGGCCATATGCAAATCAGTCTTGACCCTGTTCCTTGTGGGAACAGTCCAGCCCGAACTGCCAAGCCAGGTCCTCCCTGGACCAGAAACAAGAATCCTGGGACAGTTTCAGGGCATCACACTTCTTCAGCCAGGCTAGCTTGAATCCAGTGGTGTAGTGAGCACGGGACCCACGTCTGGGCATACCCTTCCCACTTAGGGCGACAAATGCAAAAGAAACAATTGATGGACGGAATGCTGGACAATGCAAGCACAGGGTCAAGACTGATTTGCCTATGGCTGGGTCCAAACTGGGGTGGCGTAGTGGGCAAAAGAACGACTGATTTAACCCAGATCTTTTGACTGGGGGAGAATGTTTGCATTGTCAGCATTCCGTCCATCATTTCTTTGCTGTAACACTTTTCGCCCTAAGTGGGATGGGTACGCCCAGACGTGGGACCTTGCTCACTGCGCCACTGGATTCAAGCTAGCCTGGCTGAAGGGTGGCATACCCTGAGACCGGTCCCAAGATGCTTGTTTCTGGTCCAGGGAGGACCTGGTCTGGCAGTTCGGTCTGGACTGTTCCCATGGGGCACAGGGTCAAGACTGATTTGCATATGGCTGGGTCCAAACTGGGTTGGCGTATTGGGCAAAAGAACGATGGATTTAACCCAGATCTTTTGACTGGGGGAGAATGTTAGCATTGTCAGCATTCCGTCCATCGTTGGTTTGCTGTAAAAAAAATTAAACATGGCAAAATTGTCATTCATCTAATTGACACATTGAGGTTACTTACAAGTCTAGTCAGGGCTCGAAAAATCATAATGTTATTAGACCTGCAACTCGAGTAACTTGAATAATCTACTCAACCTAACGGTAATGTACTTGACCCAGACACTGGTCTCAATTTGTGCGATCACTGGCAAATATGCAAGTTCAGCATTTGTGCTGTATAAAACAAAACTCTTGTTTGATTAAATAGAGTAAACGTTTGTTCCGTGTGTAATAAGAATATAGCCCTCAAGAGTACATGCGATTCCTGGCTTGCTTTACAGTTTACTTATAGCTTTGCCATCAGGGCAGGGGCAGGAGTGTTTTAGTTTTAAAGACTCACTTTTAATAAATAGATTACTAAAGGTTTCAGAAAATATGTATCATTTATACATCAAGTAAAGTGTTCCAATATGTTTTTCATCCTTTTAAAAACATATTTATCACACGGAGGTACAAACAAGCATTGGCATAGCCAATAGGTCTCGCCTTTGGGACCTTATAAGTGCATAACTAAATACTTATAAGGTCCCAAAAGTGAAAGTGATCACGCTCAAACATCAAAGCGGCCGTGCAGCCGCTTAAGTGAAAGTAATCGCTGTAAAGCGCAACGCGCGCGCCCGCGTACAGGCACTATAGCTCTAGGCTGGCCTGGTAGCACTTTTTGGAGCCCTCTCAATAAGTCTCGCCAGACCAGTGCATGCGCTGGGTCAGGCGAGACCTAAAAATGGGCTTTCACAAGTACTGGAAAATCTTTTGAAATGTTTGTACAGTTGACTTATTAGCCATTTAAATGTGTGTTAGGAAAAACATGATAGCCTACAGCCACCTCATTTCACACTTCCTACAGCAGGTCAGATAATTCACTTTACAAAATCCTGGAACTCTGCAGTCAGAGAAGGAAAAGTAATTGTAAACTGACTTATGACCCCGTCCCTGAGCACAGAGCATATGTAAGGAGATAAGCATTGGCCTAGCCAATATGTTTTGCCTTTTGGATGCTATAAGTTTTTTGTTACGTTTTATATTATTGTATGTGCCTTGTGAGATGGGCAACTGCAGCGTATTCGTGTGCATTGAGTGTGAACGTGCAGCCTCCTCTCTGCCTGCAGAGCGGGTGGGGGCCGAGGAAGGACTCCAAGAGCCAACATATCCCACACTTGGGACACCTTTAGGCTAAGATTGCCTTGTTTCAGAACACCACACACTAATGTACCTTATGTAAAACCACAAGGTGGTGCATGGAGCAATACATACTACTAGCAATATACACCTGCCGAGGGGCGATCTAATATAAGTGCACAGGGTAAACAGGAGCCGATATCCAATATTGGTAGCACACACAGATAAGCTTAAATAGAATTAGAAAGCCATAGCGGGCAATTAACTGAGCTCCACGCCATATTTTAAGGGTGAAGTTGACAATACCGGTATAAAACATTCAATAAATGTGACAGTTACAGCTCTCATATAATGACCATGCTGACCTCTGACATGCAGGGTGCGGTCCCAGTCCACAAAAATAAACTGTCGCACACACACACACACACACACTCACATGCACTGCTGACCCTTGACGCGGACTCTCTTCTCCCCCCTTGTCTAGACAAGGTGAGCAACCATCCTATTCCTTCGTTCACTAATTACAAGTGTTTCCCATCGGGGGGCTGGCTACGCTCGGTCTTTCTCCACACGTGTGCACGAGCTGTACTTAGAATGATAGCGATGGGTACAAAACGGCGCAAGCCCGGCCGACAGGAAATCCATTAAGTCTGGAGGAGAAGAAAAAGGGAGTTACAGAACAAGAGTTACGACGCTGAGTAACTTGTCTTGTACTCCTTGTCTGATGACGCAGAACAACTGGTAAGTGACACATTACTGGTTTAGTTAACAAAATCCACGCATGTCTCGGTGTGTGGATAAAAAACACAATTCAGAGCGGACTTTCTGTATTGAGGTGCCAATATATATTGATGGGCTGGTGCCTTTAGGAAGCCGGGGAAAGTTAAGTTAGACAAGCGGGTAGGGCTGGTGAGCTATTATTCGCACATCAGGCACCCCTAGTGTAATATGTAACAAGCATATCCAAAGCACAAACACCACATTTCAAGCACACTCTTGTGTGGAAAACTACCGCTGTTCCTTCCCTTAGGTCCGCCCCCCCAACGCGTCATCTCAACAAGGCGGAAGTTCGAACCAGAACCATGCAACTGACATACACTGAAATAAGAAGTAATGCTCCCTCTGACGGGAAGTGATGCAAACAGTACACTCTTGGTACATTTCCTATTACAATCAGTGTAATACTTTCACATCTACCACCAATTCCCGGAAATTAGATTTTGAATCATTTATGGGAAACGTTTTTGCTCAAGGCTGTAGAAGTGGGGACGATGGGAAACAACAGGACTGAATCAATTTTTTATGTGCTCTTTTATTATTACCATCTGTGAGGATACCTTGATTGACAGATTAAGAAATCGAATTTCATTTTGTGTCAACGCCCCAAAAAAAGCAGTGACGACAACAACCCACCCTACTTCTCGCTCGGGCATGGTGCAGCACACGGCCATGAGTAGTGCATGCTTCCTGCACAAAATAAGCGGTTTTATATAGTACCTTATTTACTATATAGTGCGTAATGCCGTATTTCTGCCGTTCCCATGAGGCATAAATAAAATAATGTTTCTATTTCTCAATATACGGTCCTCAATATAATGACCTGGGTAAAGATGGAAGGCTGAGTCCGCCGTTTGCGGATGCAAGTTACTGTCCTTCATGTGACCACTTTCTCTAGCAGAGAGGATTTAACTCACAGAGGCATCGTTCAACTCACTAAACTTGACATCAGATATAAAGGAGGCAGCACAATCCTCGAGAGAGAGATGCGGGGGCGAGTGAGCACGGCAGCGTGGCGAACGCAAACACGCTAATTAAAAACAGATGTTGACATGACCCTTAACAGATGGCGCCCCTGCTCGTAATCGCAAGCCGTAGGCGGATACATTTCCTGGAAAAGGTGGGACATGCACCCGCCTTTGCCCAATTGCATGCTGTCTTTTTTAGAAAGACGCACGCAAAGCCCAATAGAAAAACTTTTATTAAAAAAAAAAAAACATCCACGAGCGTGTGAAAATCCCAGAGTGATTCCAAGAGGTCGTTTTCCTAGAGCAGAGCGTGCGCGCTGCGCTAGGCTCGACCTAAAAACAAGATTTAAAGGCATCTTTATTACTCCCTCACTTTGACTTAATAGAACACCTGTTCTTTGTCAGCTTGCCAGGACCAGCGAGTGGCTGAGACCTGATAGTATAAGATACTACCTGTACCTAGGGCCGGTACATTTAATACTACTAGTAACCTGCAGGACTCATTGTGCCACCCACTACATTGGCCCTGTAAAGCAGGTCTCAAAGCCTGCCACTTCAGACAGGCTGTGCAGTTTTTAAGCTGCAAATTCGATGTGTCAAAATCAATCTTTTGACTGGCCTAAAACTTCCTTTTTAATATCAAGAAGTCACCCCCAAGATAGGCCTTATTGCCTAATAAGAACTGGTGCATGGTCTTTAAAAGTAGGACACACAGAAATTAATGTTTTATTTGTCCTAGTAGTGATAAACCTCCAACATTGTTTTTAACTCTGGCAAGGGTGACACTCCCACAGAAAATCACTGGGTTAAATTATAACAACTTAGAATGCTTAATTTCAGTTTGGGCGCGACAGGGAAAATAATTCAAGGCTTCATTTTAATTGAACCTTGAAATCCAATTTAACGGTAAAGTCAGATTTTATATTAACTATTACGGAAAAGACACCAAGTTGTCTTGTTTCTGCCTATAACCAAAAGGCCTCTCTACCACTGTCCAGTGCCACAAGACTGCATATGGCTCGCCTATATTGAGATGTGGCTTGCTCCCACAGTGGACATAGGGCTTTGGGGGGAGGGGGGATGCTTTTCTTCCATTGATAGCACAGCCTGGGGATGTACCCATCCCCTTCCAGAGCTGGAAAGAAAATCTAACCTGCAATTGGCAGATGTAGCTCACACTTGGGCCTGCCTCCTCTTTGTCTTCTTAGTCAGGCTGGCTCCAAAACCATTGGGCAGCTGCCAAGAACTGGTTTAGAGGGTGGACAAAGGGTTACCTTCCACCCACAGGCTGGGAATGGGCATATAAGTGAACACTCCTGAATCTGGGAAGAATCACTAGTCTGATGCCTGAAAAAAGACTGGACTTGCTTGCCTTGAACCCAGGCCTCCAGCAGTGACTCCAAGGATAAGCTGGCTACCCTGTGAGTTATAGGTACACAAGCTTCAAGAGACATTCTCTCGCTTTCCAGCTGACCAGTCCAAACTAGGATTGACCTAGTCCCCCTCTGCTGGGCTCCCTAATCTCTAAGTACTGAATAGAAGTTTGCGGGCCCTCAGTTGTGGTTCAAGTGTGCTCCTCCCTGCCTAACTAAAAGCGTCGGACTCTACGGAGAGTATCAACTGACTACCTTTGTTAATGGCTTTACCAGGATAGACCCTGAGCAGCACAAGATTGACGGCTTCACAGGACTGGATGCCAAGCAGCAAGTAAGCCTGTCAATCTTCATCAACTGCTTCACCGAGCCCGATGCCTATTGACTGAGACCTCCCACAGCAGTTCACAGTCAAACTATCCATTAGATCCAGTCTGCTGCCTGGCCCGGCTGAAGACTTTCTACCTCCCAAAAAAAGTTCCAAGTGACAAACAAGGTAACTTTGTGACCAAGACTAACATGGTTGCTGTATCAGACAGGCAGCACACTGCAGCCGGCCTGTACTTCTGACTTAGACCTGGTCTAAGTGGGCGTTTTTTGGTGCCATTTTTAACTCAAACTTCAATAACTTGTATCTGATTCTACACATTAGATTTTTGTCGTTTTGGTGTCTTTTTTAATATTCTGTTTTTCTACACGTTTTCAGGATTTTTCTTGTGTTGCGTTTTCACTTCATTATTGTTGGGAGTATTGTATTAAGACTTTACACAATGCCTTCAAGTTGAGCCTGGCTGCCATGTGCCCTAGCTACTAGGAGGTAGAGTACAGGTTTATTTACTCATTTTTGTGATTCACCCTAACAAGGATTGGGAGTGTTATTTGGGGTAGGTTCTCACCCCAAATGAATACAAACATTTCTTACAGCAACCAACGCCAAACATTCCCGGAAAGTAAAGATTCAGGCGAAGTCAGGGTGAGATAGCTGCACATCTAAAAGGCCATATTATCCGATTACTTGAAGATCCCTATGAAAGTCAATATAGTAGTGAATTTAAAAAAATAAAATTAAAAAAAATAACCCACTTTTCTGTTAAAAACTTCTACGTTACCAGACTTCTGTTAAAAACAGCAACCCCACACGTCTATGCATTTGTGGGCCTACAGCACAGGGTAGCAAAAGGCCAAACTGAACTTGTTTAGATCAATCTTACACTGACAGTACAATCACTTCACACGGCCACAGTTTTGACCTGTTCTTGTCCCTTAGGAAAGGCCCATCCACAGGAAAGGTACTGTTTTATCAACAGAAGTGTGGGGACAATGGGTTCTTTGACTTCTGCTCCACATGAAGTCAGGAACTTTGTCACAGAAATGTGACAAAATTGCTTTTTTTTTTAACTAATGTTTGAGATTTGCAGGGAATTTTGCGAGGAAAGCTAGCTGCATCCACACAAACCACACAAGAGAGCCCCAGGTGTGTGATGTTCACAAATGTCTAGGTTTGGCAGGTTTTCCCAGGTGCCGACCAACCTCAGACCCAAAACCGCAGCTAGCCTTAATCTATAAACAATTTTAATTCTAAAGTTCATTGCTGCACATTTCACAGTGGCATTCTTGTGTCTTTCCTATCCAGATCAATATAACACCACTCTTGTGGAGTATGATTGCAATGTGTACACTTGTGTGGATTGCTGTATCCAAGAGTACACCACCGCAAGGGACAGGTCACCGACGATGTCTTTTGTTTTTATATTATTTATGATTTCTGTGATATATTGTTAGAATCAGTATAAAGTGTTTAATACACAGTCAATGAGCTCAGTATCTCAAGAGATAAAAGAGGACTAGCAACATATGTTAAGAATAAATAAGAATTATCACCTTTGACAAATGTGTTTAAAATACTCCACATATCCCCTCCCTGTCCACTGTAGATCGTGATGGCCTTAACGGTCCCATCACTCTTCAGGAAGTAGAGACAGTCATTAAAGCGTTAAAATGCGGTAAGGCACCCGGACCGGACGGGTTCACCGCTAGATTTTACAAGAGTTTTTCCCCACTTCTATCACAACCACTCTTACATCTATTCCAAGAAATCAGTACTGTGGGGGAGGTGAGGGGAACGTTGTCGGAAGCCATCATTGCGGTACTGCCGAAAGAAGGGAAAGACCCGGCGCTACCAAAGAATTATAGGCCTATCTCCCTCATTAATCTCGACTGTAAACTTCTAGCCATGATTTTGGCCAATCGGCTTCAAAAGGTCCTGCCCAAATCGATACATGCCTCACAGGCGGGGTTTTTAAAGCATAGACTGTCGAGCGATAATACCAGAATACTGGCGCATGTACTTGAAAGGGCAAGACTGTTACCTACACCCACGGTTGCAATCACGCTTGATGCAGAGAAGGCGTTCGATAGGGTCGATTGGAACTATTTGAAGGCAGTCCTAAATAAGTTCAACCTGGGTCAAACTTTTACAAAGATGGTGATGTCTTTATACTCCTGTCCCTCGGCGAGAGTTAGGGCTGGCGGATCATTTTCCTCCTCGTTTAATTTACACCAAGGCACCAGACAGGGTTGTCCTCTCTCGCCCTCACTGTTTCTATTGGCCATTGAACCCTTTCTCTATCGATTGAGAAATAACGATGGTATTGCTGGTATCCCATTTGAAGAATGTACAATAAAGTTGACTGCATATGCGGATGATGTTTTAATAGTCTCAGAAAGGGCGGAAGAAGCTATACCGGCTCTTCTTTCTACCATTGACGATTTCTCCAGGGTGTCAGGATACAAGCTGAATAAAGATAAAACAGAGGTGAAATTGTTGAATAATTTTGGTAATAAAGAGATCATGGGGGACTCAGGCTTGACGTGGCAGCCAGGCTGCTTTAAATACTTGGGATTGGAATTTGATAAGGATCTAGTCACAACTTTGGGGGTGAACGAAACCTTGATTCTGAAGAAAATATCTAAATTATTAGAGGGATGGTCTCCGAAATTCCTGTCATGGTGGGGCAGGGTGGAAACCCTAAAAATGATGGTGACACCATTGGTAAATTATCTGGCGTGCATGTTACCGATGACGTTCTCGGAGGCCTTCTTGACAAAGGTGGATGGGCTGTTTGGGGGGTTCCTGTGGCAGGGGAAGAAACCCAGGATATCTATGAAGCTACAGCTATCAAAAGGAAAAGGCGGCCTGGGTCTGCCTAGCTTTAGGATTACCAGACGGCCTTTCTGTGTAAGCAGGGGGCGCAGTGGTTGTGTGAGGATGCGGAATACACCCCGTTGTGGATTGAGATTGAAAAATCTCTGGCTGGTAATGCCCCCCTAACAGCATTTCTTTCAATGGATCTATCCCATCTGCCCCATTCCAAGTACATATTACTGAATACGAGAAGAGCGCTTCTGAGACTAGATCAGACTCATAAAGCAGGTTTGTTATGGAGGAAGTCTACTATGGGATCGTTATGGCATAATCCGTCGTTTAAAATGGAAGGGAAGCCTCTGCAGTGGAGAGATTGGTCTAGGAAAGGCATTAATCTGGTTAAGGACTTATTTGAGGAAGGACAACCATTACCGTTCTCCTCGCTTCAGGCTAGCCACAACCTGTCACCAATGGATTTTTATGACTTTTTGAAACTCAAGGTCGTTTTGTCTAATCGCTCTCTCAACTCTAGCGACCCTTGGCTTAAGACCCAGGTTCCACGACTCATGAGGTCGGGTCACTTTGTCTCTAAAATCTATAAATTACTCCTTCCCGCCCCAAGGAAGGCATACAAGAAGAATGAATCCAGGTGGGAATCTGAGCCTAACTCTACTGGTTTGGTATTTGACTGGGACTTGATACATGCTGCTGCCCTGACGAATAAGATCTACCCAATTCTGGCCCAAACCAAATACATGCTCCTTAACAGGACATACTGGACGCCAGAAAAACTCCATCGGCTGCATCTGAGGGATAGCCCCCTATGTTGGAATTGTAATTCAGCGGTGGGTGACTTGGCTCATATGCTTTTTGGGTGCTCTGCACTAGGTCTGTTTTGGGGGAAAAGTGTTCGACTGCATAGACCATACTTTTAAGATCAAATCCAAGAGGGAATTTGTCTATGTTCTGTTGGGGGTGCTGGATCACGAGCTTCCTAATGGCAATGACCGTCCGTTGTTAGACATTAAGCTTACTCTAGCATGCAAGGTGGTACTATGTAAATGGAAGAGCGCCTCTGAGGTCTCATTCAGGGTTTGGCAGGAATGGCTCTCGTTCCTAAGAGGAGCTGATAATCCAGCGCTACACTCATCCCCGTGGCGTGCTCCCAATAGGAGGCTCTGGAAATCCCTGGACAGTTCATCGTTCTCATTTGATCCGCCCTGAGGGGAAGGGAAGAATTATGTCTACTAGATCATAGAGTACAGGGTGTGGCGGATGCTGAAGGAACCACATGATATAAGGCATAGGCTGATATGACGCTCACTTACCATAATGCAAGCGGAGTATGGGGACCGATATGGAATTCATGGCATAGCTTGGTCTGAACCAATCTCATTCAATTAAATTCATTTCGTTTCTTTCGTTTATTTAATTAATTATTTCATTTATTTCATTTATGTATTTCATTTAATTCATTTAATTCATCTCATCTCACTCATTTAATTCATTTAGCCCCAGTTTCAGTATTTCCAATTTCAGTTTCATTACAAGTTTCACTATAAGGTTGCTCATGATATTCGGATGCAAGGTCAGAATTGTAGTCCTGATGATAGTTCTGATGTACGGATCTTATTGCTATGTATTTAGGACTATGAATCCATCTTTGTCTGTGGTGGGGGCGACTCCCCTAGCGACTCGCCAGTTCGATTCGCCAGTTCTCAGGGGCTCTGGGATTGCATATGTCATTTATTGTCATTTATTGTCATTTATTGTCATTATTGTCTTTTATTGTATGTCCTTGATTTCTTTCTCAATAAAAAAGATTTGAAATAAAAAAAAAAATATACTCCACATAGATCACTTTCATTGATAATTGCAACAATTACCTCTTTTTCCAGATTGGTTACATTTATATAATTATATGTGACATGAAATCTTTAGCTCTTAAAGACCAGATGTTTTCAGGTAAGTAATGTCCTTTCAAAGATTTTCTGTGAAATTAATTTAATTAGTCTCATTTCAGATTTACAACACAGGGATTGAATTAACTTTCCACCTCATTCTTACTGAATGAATATTCAAAGATGGCAGACTAATTTTTCTTCTCTAGATCTCCTTACATCTGCCTTGACACAAAAACGTTTTGATATTAAATCATGTGACAACATACAGGACCTTTTTACTTTCCAAGTTCCTCTTTGATACCTCTTATTGTAACTTTCTATGGAGTGGTTACTTCAAAACAGCTGACAAGCTACGTTCTTTTTTATTTTCACTATTGAGACATATGCATATTTTCACAACTCTTATACCGGAGTTTGCTGAACTTTGTTACTTATAGCAACGTTTTTCTAATAGTTAGGACTCTGCAACTTCTATCTAATTTCCATAGATCTCTTACACAAGTAACTCCGTATTTAAATCCACGATACGTTCAAGAAGGATGGCAAATGGTTTTTGGTTTGTATCTTTCAAAATGTGCCTGTGCACGTGAGGATATAAAAAAAAAACATACAATGGCGCCACAATAAAAACTAGTGTGTGCACCCATTGTTATAGGGCACTACTGTTTATTTTAGTTTAAGACCCCTGCTATAATCAAGACTCCTTTTACACGTCTCTTAGAACTACATGTAAAATAATTTCAATGTTCTGAGTTTCATTCATTTCCTGTACTGGATTGGACCATTTATCCATCGGGTTACTCCTTTTACTTCTGGTTTCATACAGTTCTCTTGCTCTGTTTCATGTCCATTTTTAAACAAGGACTCTCCTATCTATTGTTTCCAGTCACCCAACATACAAGACCTTTGGGTCATTCACTTATACTGCCCAATACTGTGGAATTGGCCATAAATGGGACTTTGAGTGTATTGGTTTAACATTGACACCACATTACCTCTGGGTCATGATAACCTCTTCTGCCACTTAGAACCTTGCAAAAGCCACCCTATACGAGAGTCATGGCTAATTCAAGATGGCATACTGTGTTTGATGGCCTTTTCTTATACCTACAGATGCACATGAGAATACATAAATGTCCACAAAAAAGTTCCCATAAGAAAAACAGAGCGTAGTCTTTTATATGTGGCATGCCTCTGTCACATGGCAGGATATCCACAAATTAAAAAGACACGTACTATGCCCCTTGCCCTTCATTTGAACAGACTCCCATGTTCTCATTGTATTAAGCAACTGTTACTGGTTTGGGGGATTTTGTTTTTTAAGAAACCTAACATTAATATTTTATACATTGCTCATATTGGGCTTTGTTTCCCACTAAAATAAGTAAGGTTCTATTTAATGATTCGTACCACACAACATTGTTAACCTTCCGGATTCTCAAAACCTAGTCCATAATGAGCAGAAGGAGTTTGAATCTTTTGCTATAGGTAGTCCAAATGAAAAAGAACAGACCTCTTCTGTGGATAGCTATACATATATATACACATATATACACATATATATAAAATTCAGTGAAAAAACCATAGGTTTCACACACGTTATAGTTAGCTGGACATTTTACTCGTAAAAAACCATTGAAATTCCCCCGTTATAGTTAGTGTAGGCAACTATAACTCACGCGACCGCAATCCTCTGCTGATGCTAATACTGTATTTAGACACTTATTTGCCCATGTCTTCTTCCATTAAATTTTAGCTATACATATATTACAAATATTTTTTTTTCATAAAGACACATATGTCATCAGCAGAGGATTGCGGTCGCGTGAGTTATAGTTGCCTGCACTAACTATAACGGGGGAATTTCAATGGTTTTTTACGAGTAAAATGTCCAGCTAACTATAACGTGTGTGAAACCTATGGTTTTTTCACTGAATTTGCAAGGTTTTTTAAATGCCAATTCCTAACTATAACGTGTGTGAAACCTATAGTTTTTTCAGTGAATTTGTACGGTTTTTTAAATGCTAAGTTACTTTACGCCGTTCGTGGCGTGCGCGCCCACTTAACGCAGTTCGTTCTGTGCGCGCACGGTGAGCACGCGGTGCGCTTCGCGCACCGCGCGCCCACTTTAAGCAGTTAGTGCCGTGCACGCACGGTGGGCACGAGGTGCGCGTAGCGCACCGCGTGCCCTCGTTACGCTGGATGGGCCATGTACGCACGATGCGCTTCGCGCACCGTCCACACACGGAGGACATATTATGCGCTTCATTGTGAAAGGTAATCTATTAATTGTTCGTAAGTGGAAATAAGCTTACCGTAAGCACACGGTAAGCGCACCGTAAGCTGCCACAGATATATATATTGATTTAAATGCTATTTTCTCAGGAACTACTGACCAGATTTACACCAGACCTACAAAAGGCACTTCCTTGACCTGTAGACTACCTCTCTGCCAAATTTCAATTAACTCTGTTCAGCCGTTCGGGCTGTAGCTGTGTCTAAAGGTCCTATGGAAAAATGCATGGGAAAAACGCGTTTTGGGACCCCCCTTTTTTCTCAGCCCCCACTTGACGAATCCCCCCCGAGACTTTCAGGGTAGGAGCGGAGCGTAGCGCCCCATTAGTTTTGAAAATTTCGCGAGGATTCGTCGACCGGCGCCAAAGTTATTCCAAATAGAATGTTGCGGTTTTCCTATGGAAACAGGGTCCTAACTATAACTACCTACTGGCGACCGCCAGTAGGTAAAAAATATATATATATATATACACACACACACACACACACACACACACACACATACATACACACAAGTTTGACATTTTCTTAAATACTTTCAATGAGCCAGTTCATGTAGCATTATCTCCGCGAAGCGAGTTAGTCAGATATATTCTACATGAACTGGCTTATAAAAGTAGTCAGAAAATATCTGTGAGAGTGATAATTTTGGAAGAGAAATGTATGTTACTTGGGAATCTGCCCCCACGAATTGCAGCACCCGCCGTGACAAGACAACAAATTGAGAAGTACTTTAGATTAGGTGACAAACTACTAGGGATGGATTTAGAATTATTTATTTTCAAGTAATTCCCGCTCAAAATAAGATTAAATATTATACAAACACTACATAATATAAAGTAATCTAATCATCTGCATAAGATTCTAGGTAAAATTATATTTTTTATGATCTCATATATTGAGACCAGATTAATTTAGAGTAAAACCTAGGGCAACTCTGTTCCCTCCCTTTCTGTTGAGAATTTTTTTCTTTGCAGGAGGAGTACAGCACATACTTAAGTACGTACAAGATTGGAAAGCAATTTTAAATAGTCTTAAATCAATATATTACAAAGATATATGACCATACTAATTTGAGGCCATAAATTAGTAAATCCATCTTCCAGTTCTCCTATACTAACCTTTTATCTAGACATGGACATGAAACTCACTGCAGTCATAATTAAGAACATCATACTGGTGCAGACTGATCAATTGGGGACCGAAAATCTTACAGACAGCGTCTGAAGGAAATATAATCCCTTGATTTTGTTTGTGTTACCACATGGAATAAAAGTGAAAAACTGGATTGTCAACTTGTGGATGAGTGAGATGTAGTCCATTCCTAGCTCTATTACAGGGTGTGACTGTTCTAAAAGAGCACTACTGGTCAAATGTCATTGATTGCTCTCACTGAAGTTTTACTTGTGCGAGGTCCAAGAATAGCTCTTCAATTATCTTGGATAATGTCCTATGTGCAACACGGTAAGTGAAACAAAGTTCACTTCCTTTGTTTGTCCTTCTTACCCACGGAGGACGTGGATAGCACTTGTCTGCCGCTTATTAGAAGCATTTCTGCACAGCACTTGCAGCTACTCAAATCAGACGCCAGTGGCCCAATAGTGTTCAGTGTGACCTGCTTCCAAAATGCAACTTGGAGCTGCCAGAAAAAGTGGATTCAGAGGAAAATCTGCAGCCTATAAAGGAAAGTGTGCTACTACACCTTTCTTTAATAAATTTGCAACATTGTGTTCCAAAATATACAACCAGCTACATAATATACCACTCTCCTGTTGAATACATTTGCTATACTTGTTCTATGAGAGTGGCGCACGGATTTTGTTTACAATGCCTATGACTTGAGTGATGTAACAATATTGGCAGTATTCCCACTTGTTACAGCACCACTGGCGCATGCCAATTGCAAAATCTCATTTGTGTATGAGCCCTGTTTCTAAGAAGTTCTTGATGGAAGCAACATACTGCAATTTTGATAGCATTTGCTCGCATATCTGACACACACTTCTCAACTTACTTCACTATTAACACAAAAGTGCTGAAAGACTAGATGAATAAAAACCACTGCAATATAATGCTCAGTAAAACACATTAGAATGCACATAAAACATTCCTGTCGAAACCATCTTCTTAAAAGAATAAAAGCAAAATGTTCAATCTATAAAACCATTTAAAATACCGCATTCAAGCCTTATATAACCCTCTTGTCCATGCATAAATTTAAAAAAAGTTGAGAGAAGAACTTCTCTACCTGCCCCACTACTCAATATTGTTGGCCCTGTAGAACACAAATGCACTGAGGCCTGGCAACTAATACATAGGGTTTATAACACATAGGGCAAAATGGGAATTAAAGTGCACCTGCTCATAGTAAGCTCTAAGTTGGCCGCAGGACAACCATTCTAATCAAGCTTCCATTGGGTCGGAAAGAGAAATGTCATTCAAGTGCTTGTGCCCTACCTAACATGCTCCCCCTGCCCATAAAGTGAATATGACGGAGAGCGAACTAAAGTGCTATTGCGCCATTTAAGTTGCAGATGACAGTGTGGGAATTAAAGGGTAAATGCACATTACAATATATGGAAAAAGAAAATGCGTTATAGTAGGCCTGCCTTAGAATCAAGAGCAGGCATGTCTTAAAAGTCTGTACCTCCCATACAAAATGCATTAGACAGTTTGGACTTTTAAGAGCAAGTGCAAGAGTTAAGGTACATAGGCCAATGTGGAATTTAAAGTGCAAATGCTCATTGCCAGATCTAGAATAGCTAGATCTAGATTAGCTGCAAGACGAATTTTCTAGCAGACCTTCCAAAAGGACAAAAGCAGAAGGTGTTTGCGCCAAACCATCTCCCCCCACAGAATGGTCTCCCAAGGCCAAGTGAAATTGAGCTAAAGGAACCCTTTGGTATTACAGAATTAAAGCCCTCAATGGTGCTACAGGTCACTAAACCGTACAAGCTAGATTTTTAAACCTTTTGCCACCTCCACTGCTTCCACAAGATCCTTAGTAACAACCTTTTCCCCAAACCTGTGAAGAAAATTCACCATTGCACAGTACAACATGGGATCTGTTGGTTCAAAATAGGCCATCACTGCCTCCCTGCATGACCTTATTTCTCGATCTTTACATTTCTGCACAAACGCACATGCCGTTCCCCCCTAACAGAACTGCGCAAGCATAGTATGTGGAGAATGACTTCTGCCCTTGCTCACATAGCCTGCAGCTCTCCTGTCCTTCCCTTAGCTTTCATGAAGGATAGCTTCTTAAAACCGGTAATATCCCAGGCCTATATTTCAGGAATTGTTCCTTACCCTGATTGCTGTCAGTTTCACTTAGGAAGCACTGTGGTTTCAGCCTGGTATAACTGCAGGGCGTCATCAATCCATGCCAACATTTAGACAGGCTGGCTTTTCCCCAACCACTGATAGACAAGTCTTCATCCATGAAGTATACATACAGATTATTGTATTACCATCTGTAATTCACATCTCATTAAAACATTATAACGGATGATTATAGGACCCGCTGCAAACAGTGCAAGGACACAATCAAAAGACTTCACAAAAATCTAAAAAATATAATTAAAAATATAATAAAAAAAATAAAGGAAGTAAAAAATATAATTAAAAATATAATAAATAAAAAAAGGAAGTATGGTCATGGACATTACAAACAAGAATTAGAAGAATCACCCAATAGGTTTCTTTTACCAGCAACACATAGTGCAAAGTCTCGACAGAGCCTTAACAAGTCTTAACCAAGATTGTTTCTAAGCATTCCTAACATTTCGGTAAGAGTCTAGAGGAATAAGGAGGTGTATTATTTATAGATGCCTATTTTTAGTGATTACAAAGTTTTGTCAAACAACTAGAGTGGCTGTTTACTCTAGACTTTAAATGAAAGGGAATTTCAGTTTTTAATGGTTAACAAGTAAAATGGAGAGCTATAGCATCTTATGGTCCAAATCAGAGTCTGAAGACTTGCTGAAAGTGGTAGTCCTCAGTAGTCAAATCTCTAAAGTCTGCCTCATGGAGTAGAGTTAAAGAGTTCCAAAGGAAGTTTTCTATCCTCACACTTCAATCCATGGGCATCTTGATGCCAGTAAGTGAGATAGTATTGGGAAGTTTGCTTCATCTTTAAGGCTATTTTTTCTAGATGTGTGGCATTATGAGCAATATGTACATCGTAAATGGGAAGATTTAACTCCAATATAGCAGAAACCATTTATAATCTTGCCTTTTGTAAAAATAAAAGAAAATGGGATATATTCTTATAAACCATGGTTCATAATAGCCGGAATAGATTAAACTGATTGACAGAGGACTGAAATCCCGCAAAGTAAGAGGTTGAAATGTAAGTTCTGTACGAGCAAATTGCAGTCGACCAACCTTTCTTACACCAATTAAATAAAATAGAGGGGTAGAAACATGCAAAGATGTTAAAGATATGAAAGATAAGCACATAATCAGGACACTTATAGAAGGCATATATTTGATTCTACACCTAGCATGAATATATAGGCTGATTTGGCTTCATCTCTACCACAGATTACTGTATACACACATCCTAAGGAAAGCTTAACCCCTTCGCTGCGGCGGAAATTCCGCCGCAGCGCTGGGGGTGCGGGGGGCAGCGCAGTGGCGCGGTGCTCATGACGGAGCCACTCCGTCATGAGCCACGGTTGGGCTGTGCTCATGACGGAGTGGTTCCGTCATGACTCCGCCCACGGCGCTAATCGCCCGCACAGGCGGGGAATTAGCGTCGCGTGGGCGGCGCGGCCGCCAACGGCCGCAGCATGACGGAACCACTCCGTCATGAGCACACGGCAACCGTGGCTCATGACGGCGTGGTTCCGTCATGAGCACGGAACGAGTTAAAGCAGTAAGCCCTTTTAAAGGCTGACACTCACCACTGAAGCTGGTTTTTTCTATCTCTAATGTTGGTGGGTGCCTGTCGTTTTAAAATAGGCAATCAAACACTGTTGATTTAAATGAAGAAACGTTTTAAGGGAGAGCACTCAAATTCTCACGGATTAAACCTGCTTTTCATTAATAAAGAAATCTTAGCACCTAAAATTATATTTGGACGAAACCATCTCCTGATAGGACTTCTGTTCCAGTCCACTTTTTGGCATGGAAAGCGCTTTACAAGATATGTCTGAACTACCAGGGAAGGGATTATTCAAGGACACTTTTACAAAAACTGCATTTGACATTGTTGACTATGGCATTTTATTGGAGTGCCTAGGCCTTCATCTAGCAGTGACAGAAAAAACTTGGATATAAATAAGCTTCTGTGCTCTAAAAACAACATATCCAATTTTGCGTTTGCACCACATAGGGTCACAATGAAATGTGGTTGCCTCAGGGATCGGCCCATTCAATATTTTACTCATTCTCCCATCGAAGAGAGCCATGATCTAGTGATGGCGTCCTCCCTGCACACGCACATGTATGTGTATTTGGCCAGGGTTGGTTCCATTTTATTCTAAGAAAAAGAGGTATCCTAGCCATCACATTCAAATGCTGCTAAACCAATTTAACAGACTAAAGGCCATCAATTCAATTGATATGGACTTGAAGCACTTATATGCTACTTCATTCAGTACACGTTACATTTAATCATGGGTCAGATAAGTGCGGATAAGTTTCAGTCAAGAACAAATTATACATATTGAGCAACAAATAAAACAATACAGACTTTGTGATGAAGAGATGTGATGTAACAAACAATACATGAAGCGTGGTACATAACACCAATTATCTAAACCTTATATCACCAGTCTTCGTTCACAAAAGGAGCAGCTACTAGGACATCCTTTAGCATCCATATTGTGTAAAAAATTTAAGAAGCTGCTACCCACGGGGATAAGAGACATTAGACCCAGTAGTGAGACAATTCAAATAACATTTCTACTGGGGGAAACTTAATTAAATGCAAAAGTCCATGCGTTGTGTAATGCAGACGCGTTTCGATTGCCAAGGTGGTTTGCGGGATTCTCTTCAGGGCGTGGACATTTTATCAGCATTTTGCAACGTTAATTTTCTGTTCTATGAAAAAATAAAGTACAACCTAGTAATTTCTCTAATTTATGTGAAAGGCATGAACTTGTGCTTCAATGTTTGTTGGGGTTATATCCAATGGCAATTACTATGTAGTGCTCTCTGCCAGTTATGCCCTCGTCAAAGGCAGTAAATAACCCTCATTGATCTCAAATTCAGCATTCCTGTGTATAGAACTCGAGGCCTGCTGGTTACAAGTAAGGTCAATAGTCAGTGCTTCGCTCACTGAACCACTCTGTGGTATTATTCAGAAGCCATGTGTCATGAAAGCATACTACAGATGTGTGAGAAACTGTCCGAAAGGGCAACTGCTAAAGAACTCAGCTACACAGAGTTCTCTGGTTTATGCCCTTAAAGTTACTTAATTTGATTAGTCATAGGAGGCAGCATCAGTCAGTACAGAAAGCAAATGGAGATCTGGAGTGCGGGAGCAGTGAAAAGACAGACTGGCCAGGCACATGACCTGCATGACACAATGATTTTCACACCTTTTCAGCATCTGCAAGAATGTTTATTTACGTGATTGTAATCAGTATCATCTAGCTTGTTAGTAGGTGCTTACAATTTAGGTAGAAACGGAAACAGAAAAACAGGAAGATGGCATGATTTACCAAAGATGACAACTTTGTCAAGTGAAGAAATTGAAATTAGTACAGCTCATTTGGGTGCAGAGTTGCCCTCTTAGCGGAGCTAGGTCGCCTGCGCTGTTAGCTGATAATTCTAATACAATCGTAGTAATCCAATTTTAGTTTCAATGAGTAGTTACATTTTCCAAGATTTTGAAAATTACAATTGCATAAGAGAAATTATAAAATAAGACATTTAGGTTCAGAAATATTTCGCCTGACTACCTTTACCGAGGAAAGTCACTCACAATTTGCCCTTTTTTAAGTCTCCCCTGGCGTAGGCTGCGCACATGCGCAGTGTCGCTGGCGAGATTTAATGATTTAGGGTATTTCTGAAAAGGGCATTAAGCTCCGCCCCTCTTTTCCATTGGCTGGCGTCACCGTTTATGCTAAACGGTGGCCAGCCATTGGAAAAGAGCTGTTGGTGACTTTTTTGCCCGGCTTTTTGAGCCGTCCCATTTGGACGGGCTTGTCTGCTTTCCGTGCGTCGTGAAAGCTTTCTTATCTTTATGGGGCCATGTGTTTCAAAACACATGGCCCCATAAAGACAAGAAAGCTTTCACAACGTACGAAAGTGAAAGCGGACCGTGCTTGTTTTCCCTTCTTTTCATTCCGTGCTTGTTTTCCCTACTTTTCATTCCGAGGCCTGTCATTCTGTGAACGTGCAAAGCAGTAAAGTACTAAGTATCAAGGAGTAATTAAAAAGTCAGCAATGGCTGGACTACTCACACTTGGCACGTGATAACTCGAAAGTTATTTCCCAGTCACATTGATTTTTGTAACCGGTCGGCTGGACCTTGAAATCTCCACAGAGCTTTGTTAACAGCATCCGTTATTGGTGGTAATTGTTCAAGTGTTATCTAATATGTAATCTTTCTTTATGAAAGACATCGTCTCGGTTCCCACTGTCAATTACTTTTGGAGACAACACTTTACTTTCAGTGTTTCTCAGCTCGAGATCCTTACTGTGACCTGGAAATGCAAGGGTCATGAGTGACCTGGGCGCATGTGAATTGGTGTCAGGTGAGGGCTGCGCTATAAAGCAGGGTGAAAGGCAGGCCCTACTCTGTCCCAAGGCTCGGTCTGTTAGTGCCTCGCGCCGCCAGCATGGGACAGTGTGCGCTCCCAGGGGTTGTGTTCCTGTGCTTGGCGTATAAGGGATTCAGCGCTAGTTCCTGGGGGAAGTCTTCCATGGGAGGCTGGTACCAGCTGGGTCTGGCAAAGAGCGGCCGGGCGGCTCCAGGGGTGTTCTTCAATAACCCGTGGAGTCTGGCAGGGAGCCGAGCTCTGCCCCCCCCCCCCCCCAGTGCAGCCGGTGTTTGTGAAGTGTGAGGAGGCCAGTTTGGTGGTCGCTGTGTAGCAGGACCGGTTCGGTACGGGCAAGCTGGTCCAGGCAGCTGACCTTAAGCTGGGGACCGCTCTGTGCAGGTACACGTCCCTCGGTGCGGATAACACGGTCTCCTTCCGGATCGCACTCCAGGCCTGCGGTAACTCTTTACAGGTCAGTCGCCATGGCACCGCACCTACCCTTGGCCGATTGTTAGATATTGGGGTTTCCTCATTCTTCAAGCTGATTTCGTAGATTTAATTTGTATTCTGGCAATTGTAGTTGTATTTCTATAAGCGGACTACAATTCCCAGAATGCCAAGAAAAGCTTGCTTTTAATGAGCTGCTTGCGTATTGATCCGGGAAACTTAAGACGCATGTACTCTCTTAAGTGTTGACCACGCCATGTCCTACTGACGCACTTAAAATTAACGTCAAAAGGGATGTTGAAACGTGACTCGTTAGCTAGTGGAATAGATGTATCGGTACCTGCTGAGAATTCCCGTTAGCTCTTAAGTACAGACCTAAATAGGCTCTCTCCAAACTGGAAGAAATAAAACTAGTTAACATCGGTGGTTCTTAGCTGTCGCACTACTGTGCAGCCTGGGGTATTTCCTTCTTTGTAAGAGGGCACCAGACCTGCTAGCTACAGCCCTGGGCCGCTATGTCTGCACCCTGGACCTGGCTTGGTACTTTTACTACGACTTGAAGGCCTGAGTGACGGTTATGTATCCATAGCTGCTGCAAGTCCAGCTCACGTCCCATAAAAGCACCCCTCTTTGCAGGTAAAGGCTGCGCCTATCTCTGTATCCATCATGTAACGTAGACCTGGTTGACTTGCTTCATCAACTGCAAGTCACAGTAATATGTGACTTTTTGGGATAGGGTAGGACGGCCCTATAATAATCAGTCACCTCTAGATACTCTTCCGGAGTCCCATCTGATGAGTCATCACTTCAGGAGCAGCAGGCGCCAATGGCTGCCCAAGTTCGACGCCCAAAGAAGCCCTAAATGAAATCGCCAGAATGATATAATAATTCCCCCCCCCCCCCCCCCACCAAGCTTCATAGAACCGTCCTAGAGCCCTCCCAGTGGTCTTGTGTGGGGTACTATCTTTGTGCAGGGGAGCTGGTGACTAATGTGCAATATTACTAGTGAATATTGTTTATTGAAATTGCTGTAGTGTTTGCCATCCTCTTGCTCTTAAAATGGCTAGCCCAATCTCCCTTTACTTGAGATATTGGAGCCTAAAACTAACTAAACCAGGAGATGGGTTGTTTTTTTTTTCTCTCTCAGGGGCGCTCTCTCATCCGACTAGAGCGTAGGATAAATGGAAGTTTAATCTTGACGTCTTTCTCTAACATGGATTTTTATGTTTAGGGTAGAGAAAGATTAGGTCTTCCCCAGTGCTGTCATTTGAAAGGGTACCCACCCTCATCAGCAACCTTTCACTACTTGGCAACCTGCGACCCTCTGAAGCTAACACGTGCTCTGGAGCTTTCAGCACTTGCCCTAGTCGTCGTTAGATACTTTCGGGAACTGGGGCTAAAGTATTTGCATTACTTCAAAAAAAAAAAATTGGTCAAATATAAACCTCGAAATAGTTAATTTTACTTTGTTGTAACGATGGACTCCTAGTTAAGGTTATCCTCTGGCTGGTGACTCAGGGCTTTAGTGCATCTCGGATGTGTAAATTGGTCACAAAGTGGAGCTCACATTAGTGAGTCACAAAAGTAGACTGCACCATTGCAACCAGCGTGTCTCCAGTTTGACTAGTAAGGGACGGGTAGAAAGGTCGATATATCAAGAGGCAACACGCAGATGCGGATAGCTCAGAACTAACACTAAACTAGGAAGCCAAGAACAGCGCATTGGGAAATCAAAAGCCGAGCTGTACATCACAAGAGCAGTTGCAAAGACAGGATGCAATAGACGGGCCATTGTCCCCACTAGAAGACGTCAAAAGCACATGCTTATTGAATAGGCCGACAGCCAGCTACTCGGCTTCACAGTTCTAGTGCAGATGTCAAGCCAAACCATCTAAGAGCCCTAAAGCCGACAGATGGCCCTGGCCAGAGCTGGAGATGGGAAGCCTGAGAAATACGGAAACAGTCTACAAAGATACATAACTGACTGTCTAAAAGCAGATGCAAAGCACACATTCTAAAAGACTCTTAGATAAGGCTCTAGCCAGGAGAGCACCTTTTGGAATCAATTCTGCGAGGGCTCTTATGCACGTGTCTACAATGGACAAAGATGGATGCTCTCGCCATTTGTCCATTGCAAACAGCATGCGCGTGTCCGTGGGACTGTGGACAGTCCCACGCCATTTTGTTGCCATAGGAACAAAATGCCGCTTTGCGTGTTTTTTTTTATGTCAGTCCCACCCAGGGCACAAGCAGGTATCCACTTCTGTCTTTTTGCTGAGATCAGCTGTCCTCACAGAAGTGGATGCCTGCTTGTGCCCCAGGGGAACTGCAGGACAGCAATTAGCATTTGCAATGCAATAGGTCTCGCATTTATGCTAGTTTGAGCTATTGACATTCCAAATGACAATGCCTTTTATTTATGTTTCAAAAACGAAAACAAGAATAAAAGGCATTTCCGTGACCCAAAGCATCTCTGCAGCTTAGGAGCAGACAAATCGTTTTTAAATTGTGCATTCATATATTTTAAAATCAAGTGAGGGTTTAAAATAACTAGTAAACTCATTTGGATAGAAAGCGTAATCACGAAAGTATTAAAAGCAACCAATCGGGGCTCAATTTTTCAAACCTTCATTTAACTCACTAACCACACTGGGATTCTAACAATTCATATCCAGAATGCCCACAGTTCCATTACGAAGACATTAACCCACTATCATTTTCGGGTCCCAACTGTGGAATGCAACTCGTATACCGATTTATACGTTTTTTTTATACAGCAAACATGTCACAAGGGACTCAAACCAATTTATAAGAGAAGACAAAAATGTGGTAGTAGATAATACAAGTAAAGAGTACTGCAAACAAAAATGAGTACTGCCAAAGACAATCGGTCTGGCCTTCGCAAGCCAGTGCAAAGGATATTTCATAATTTATTCTTCCAAGTTTTTTGACAAACCTAAAACGAGACATAAGTTATGCCCCCATCCAAAAGCAGCAGCCCCAAGTTTGCAAAAAATATAGTTAAAAAAACAAATAAATCACATAATTTTAACAGAACCATACAGGTGCTTTCTACAAGGCAGGTGTACATAGAACAGTTACAGAAACCCTTTATTGTTTTTTTCACTCACAATAAAATTTGATTGTCGACAGCTAAATCAGCCCTGGTATATCCAGGGTTACCAGTATTGTAATAAACATAGTAGTGGTATTGATGACAACATTTACAGTATCACGATAAAACAGTTTAGGAGTTAAGAATATCGGAGCCAGAGCTTAAACAATAAACAGTGCCATTTTCCCAATATCTAAAACATGTAATTCCCAGCCACCCGAGTCGAATAATTTCATAATTATAGTCCAATCTGTCTCTCATCATCCTGTCATCACACAAATGCTCCAATAGTGGATGCATGGGGGATGGGCTCCAAATATATTCCCCCGGTAGTCAGCCCACCTCTTCCATATTTTGGGGATGTTTCTAAGGGCACCCCCTCGCTTTGAATATTGGTATCTCCAGTCCCATAGAGAAATCAAGACCCCTCTTCCAGACCCCCACTGATGGCGGGGACGCATACTTCCGTGCCCTGGCAATATGCTTCGTCAGTGTAAGACCAAGAAATAGTAAATGGCACTTGTACCTATTGCCCCCCTATTCCTTTTGCGATATGTAGCATGGCCAGTTGTGGTGAAAACGGAATATCCCATCACAGCACTTCCTATAGGCAAGCGATCACCCCCGCCAAAACCTCCATAATGCCACACGGTGTGCATGAGAGTGCCCTCTGCGACTTCGCAGCGCAAAGAGGGGAGGCGATCAGTCCTGCCCACCAGAGCCAGTGTCTAGTGAAATAGACCCGATGGAGATATTTGAATTGTATAAGTTGGAGGCGTGCCGCGACAGCTGCGCCGCACAGGGACTCTAGCGCCTCGGCTCAGTCACCGTCATCTATTGGGCCTAGATTCTTTTGCCAGGCGTCCTGCATTGTGTTCAGTTCAGTGGGGTTATTAGTCATGAGTTTACGATAAATCTTGTTATTTTTGTGGTCACCCAAATCCCCCATAAAGACTTTGACCTCGATGGGATTGAAGTAGGGTATGTCTTCTTGATGAACTATGTAGGGGGAGAATGCATGGCAGAATTGAAGGTATCTGTAAAACTGCGAGCGGTGCAGGTCATATCCTGTTTGGAACTCCTGAAAGGACTTTAAGGTCCGACCATGTAAGACCTCCCTGACCGTAGAGATACCAATGGCTTCCCAGCCCCCGAATCCGGACAACATTGACAACTGTGGTAGTAGGCCACTATGCCAAAGAGGGGCCTCCTTCGTCAATCTACCCCATTCTGCGCAGCGCTTGCCTTCAAGTCACAAATACCGTCTGGTTGCAGGCGGTAACATTTTAAGCATCCGACCCGAATATAGGATCAAATGTAATGGCGTAGTGTCCATTAACCAACGTTTGACCCCATAAGTTGGATCCCGTCTGTCCCCATACCACCACTCGTTAAGGATAAGAAGATGTGAAGCAGCATGGTAACCTGGACATCCAGAGTCACGATACCTCCGCAATAAGTAGACTGGAAACAAGTTCTTAGAGCTACTCGTGCTGAGCTCCCTCACCCCCCTCCCTACGAGGAAGTGACAGAGAATTGTGTTCATTTGTCTAAACCAGGTGGGTCGTATTGGGTAAGGGTGATTTTGGAATTGATACAGGAGGCAATGCAGGGCAACCATCTTGAATATAGCAGATCTGCCAAACAGACAGTGGTAAGTGCAACCAAGAGTGCACCTGTTCCTTGACTTGTGTCCATAGTCGGGCTAGATTTATATTCCATGAAGTGGGCTGGGAGGCCGACAGGAACACCCCGAGATATTTAAACCTGTCTGGGACCACCGTCACCTCCCGTGTCAATTAACCCAACTGGTCTCCCCTGCGTAATGGCCATAGGAAGGATTTACGGGCATTCTTATAAAGACCAGAGGTCTTGCTGAAGATTTGCATCATCCTAAGTAGCCGCGGACCAAATCTATTGGGAGGGGTAAAAAGAGAACAGTACATTGTCCGCATAGAGCGCAATGCAGTCTGAGACCTCTTGTGACCACTCAAAGCCACGGATCTGAGCATCTATCCTCTCCCAAGCCACGAGAGGCTCCATGGCGAGAGCTAAAGTAGGGGGATGGGGGCATCCCTGTTGGGTACTCCGCCAGTTAGAGAAGGTCTGCGAGGTCGAGTCTGCCACATGGACATAAGCGGTAATGTTGGTGTAGAAGAGGTGGATATACGTGAAGAGGTGGGGGCCAAAATTCAGGCGACCCAGGAGTGCAAAATGGTAAGTCCATCTAAGCTAATCAAAGGGCATGTCAATGTCTGCGAGGAGAAGTGCTGCTGGTCCATCTAGATGGTCTACGGTCAGAATGGCATTATGCGTGCGGCAAATATTGTGTTGTGTGGCACGACTTAGCATTAAGCCATCTTGGTCCAGGTGGATTAACTCAGTGATATGTGGAACCGCACGACTGGCAATGACTTTGGCAAGCAGTTTAGCCTCGACATTAAGAGAGATTGGGCGGTATGGGGTGTAGAATTCAGGGGAGTCAACCTGATTTTAAGAAGTCAACTATTTTTGCGTGTTGCCAGTCAGGTGGGAGGTGCCCCTTATCCACAGCAGCTTTGAGTGCTGCTAGATATGGAGCAGTCAACGGAGATTGATACTTTTTATGAAACTCACATGGGAAGCTGTTCGGGCCGGGTGCTCTACCCGAGCACATGTCGGACAAGGCACTTTGAATCTCTTCAAATGTCAGTGGGAAGTCTAGTTCCTCTCTCAGAGTCAGACAAGGTCCGCGGAGGCAAGTTGGCCAAGAAATGGTGGCTAGCGTCCGCCGGGAGGGTCTCCCTGGAAGCGTATAGGTTTGTGAAAAATTCTGCAAAACTTGCTGCAATTTGTGCTGGGGCCAGTGAGTTTCTCCCCAGCAGGGCCGCGTACACCTGTGATGGTTAAGGGGCAGAATGTCTGTTGGCAGAGGCGGTGGAGAAGGGCACTGGATTTGTCGCCCCGCTGATATATCGGACTGTATGTAGCTAGACAAATCGTTTTGGCCTCATCTAACAATTCACTGGCATATGGTTGTTGTGCATTAAGCAATTGTCGGCGTGCTGCGCTCCCGTCCTCCCCTCTGCTCCTGCATTCCAAATTAATGAGTAGGGCATCTGTCTGTAGCAGCTTCTCACTGCGATGTTTACGCTGTGCAGTGCAGAATGTGATATCCAACCCCGAGTGCTGGTTTCATGGCCTCCCACAGGTTTTCAGGGGATTCGACTGTGCCTGTAGTGTGGGAGAAATAATCTGAGATGGCTGTGTGCATGTGTAAGCTGTACTGCTCATCCTGTAAGTGCCATGGGGAAGCCGCCAGCGGAATGGAGAGCGTCTGGGATCTAGACGCAGCTGCTGCAACACAGGACAATGGCCGGAGAGGCCTCTATGCACGATTTCTGCGGTCTCAAGTCTGTGGATGGAGTGCAGATATAATCGAGGCGAGCAAAGGACTCGGACACCAGAGAAATATGTGAATTTGTGATCTGTTGGGTGAGTCTCCTCCAGGTGTCTACCCATCCCATCCCCCGAGTCAGTGACTGTAACCTCGACTCCCATGTGTCCACCGGTCTGCCCATACTGAGCTATCGATCACTCAGCTGGCACCTACATCATTCCAGTCTCCCCCAGCTATCGTCAGGCCTGAGGGGATCTCTGTCCAGATTGTCATCAAGCGCTCTGCAAGGTTCCAGGCTAGGGGTAGGAGGCATATATGCTACAAAGAATGAGGCGCTCACCATATAGGGTACCAGAAACTACAAAGTACCTGCCCTGGGGATCCGACCATGTCCTGTCATGGACGTATGGAACGCTATGGTGAATGAGGATCGATGCGCCACGAGAACCCCTAGTAAACCCGGAGTGAAAAATGACCGTATCCAAACTGTGCCAAGCACGGCGTCTTATTACCCAACAGTTGGGTTTCTTATAAAAGCAGGACGCCCGCATTGTAGCGTTTAACTTGGCGAAGTATGGCACCCGTTTGATTTTATCTAGAAGGCCGAGAACATTTAAGCTAACAATATGAAGCCCCCGGACGTTGGATTCTGTCATGGCTGATGTCATATTTGGTGGTGGGACATGTGGACGTTAGCGGACGTACAAGTGGCATGGTGCGACAGGGAACTGTGTATGTAGTGGATGGTTAGGACACTGGAAACAAACCACTTTCCATCAGCCCCCTGACCCTCCCTCCCACCCCAATACCTCAAAAACTTTGAAGTATCTATTGCGGCACGGTGAGCATCCCACCCCCTGCGGGTGTACGATCAACTCCCTGCCAATGGAAACCCTTTATAGTTTTGATGAATATAAAGAAAATAGAATTCATACAGGCTCAAAGAAAGGTACTATTTGTGTTGAATTACCATCAACCTTCTTAGCTTAAAAACACAAGAGAAATACAATGGAAAGTAAAGACGTTGGCAAAGTAATGTATGGGTCCTACAGTCCTGGTGCTGTAGTGCACACCTTTTTGGATGGATTTTAATATGATCTTTGTAAATACACTCACAGTGCAAGAGGACCAAAGGTTGACATGGGTTTTCCCATTGCCTTATGCTGTGGTGGGCGGAAAAATTTGAATGGCGCTATAACAAAGCAATGGTAATAGATGGCTGCCCAAACTCCTCTATTCATTGCAAATGTATGCAAATCTCACTACTGAATTATTGTATAACTACAGGATTCTGGCATGGCAGATTAAACTGTCTCGACAGTAGAATAAAAAATATATAGTTGCAACAAGTGCTTTAAATATTAGCAAGTTCAAGTTTCAAAGCTTTATTCGACAGCGTATCATAAAAGCAGGTACATCCTAACAATTTCATAAATACTATGCTAAAATGTACTAAAAATACATTAAATCATAATGCTGGCGAATAATATCAGATAAAAACAACATCAATCGATAAAAAATCTTAAAAAGATCAATACTGAATAAAAAGTTAGACATTTCTTGGTGATAAAACATTCATTGATCAATTTCAAGGGATTTCAGGGCACGAAGACGTAATATCCATGCCCATCCCAGAAATTTTGCAACAGCAATAGCCAAGCAGGGGGTGGAATCAGATTCTAGAATTCTTAAGGCTTCCTTGTAGCTACGTGTTCCCAGATTTAAACATACTGGCTTTAACCACCTAAGGCGGGGGGCACTGTATAACGGGCATACAAACAACAAGTGACCAATATCCTCAATCAAGTCTAGACAATAATGACATTTGTCATCCTGGGAAGATGACCATTTATGGGTAAAAGCTTTTACAAGGAGAGACCCAATTCTGAACTGGAAATACAGTTTCCTATCCATGGGCCGCTCTATAATATCCCAAAATGCCTCACAAGATGGTAAAAATTTAATATCAAAAAAACGACCAGTCAGGTTGGAGTCTTGGCCAGCACGAGAGGCAGATGTCAAGGTCATATCCCAGTACAATTTCTTGAGGATTGGCTTTGATGGAATACTTGGGCCGTTTGGATCATTCCATAGATGCCCTAGCTCCAGTTTTATAATCAAATTCTTAATTTCTTTGAGCCATGAAATGGAATGAAAACGGTCAGCCCTAATGTTAGACCTGTCAGCCCTTTGGGTGGTCCCTCCTCGTCATTATTTATTTTGTCCCACTTTTGCCTCAAACCCTGTTAGAATTTTTCCTTTTTGGGAACCACCAGACTTTTTAGTATTGATGCAGATTCAGGGAGCCATTTTATCTACCCCTGGAACTTCTGTCTGAGGGCCTGGAGCACAAAATGGTGGCCACCCATTGTCACCTGTGACATCACTGGAACCTACTAGAACCTTCTGCAACATTCTGGAACCCTGTGACAGTTGGAGGTGGTTTAGAATGTTGGGAAGCTAAGTCAGAGTTGACAGTTGGAGTGGGCAGTTGGCACCTGACTGGTGAAGAGAGAGGAGCAGAAACCTGAAGGAGGAAGGAGTGAGGCAGCAGGGGTGGAAACTTGTGCCTGGAGTGGGGTCCATAAACCCACCCTTGATACTAGTCCCTACTGACTGAGCCCAGCCTGGAGCCCTGTGTGGGAGAAAGCAAGAGAAACCATCTTAAGGACTTGGACAGCAGGAACAGGCCTTAAAAGTGAAGAACAGCAAGTTCCTGACCTGGTTACTGGTAACTTCTTGAAGTCCGACGTCGAGAAGCCTGGAGACCTGGAGCCCGAGGTGGAGAAGCGGCGCTGACTGGAAAGCAGACGTCGTACCCGGAGCCGCCAGAGGTCGAGAGAGGGCGTCGACGGAGGTCGTGGAGAGTACCAGAGGTCGAGGAGGAAGTCACCCGAGGTAGAGTGTGCGGCGTCGACGGGGGAGTGAAGTCCGCCCTCCGGAGTCGCCGGAGACCGAGGTGAAGCGTGCCGGAGGTCGGGAGTGGAGATCGCACTCCGGAGTCGCCGGAACCTGAAGAGAAGCGTGCCGGAGGTCGGGAGTGGAGGTCGCACTCCGGAGTCGCCGGAACCCGAGGAAAGGAGCACCGGAGGTCGGGAATGGAGATCGCACTCCAGAGCCGCCCGAAGTCGACATCGAGCCAAGATTGCCCTACGTCATCGAACCGGAGGTCGACATCGAGCCGAGGCCGCCATCGAACCGGAGCCGCCCGAAGTCGACATCGAGCCAAGACCGCCCGACGTTATCGAACCGAGGCCGCCGACATCGAACTGGAACCGCCTCCCGGCGACGACAAGAACTGTCATGGAGCCGAGGCCGCCGACATCGAACCGGAACCGCCTCACGGCGTCGACACGACTCCAGCGGCGTCAGAACTTCATGAAAAGGGCAGTAAGTGGAATAGAGGGCGCCTAAGGCCCTGTGAAGCCCTAAGAGACCATCCTAGAGGCTAGAGAGGTGCTGGAACCAGCTTGATAGTGCCAGGGGTGAGCTGAGACTAATACAGAGGGGTTGTGTAGTGTGGGAGAGCCAGATCTCTAGATTCCCCCTTGATCTACCTCAGTTTAGGCCTCAGCCTTGTCCAAGCCAGGGAGTATACCCCTCAGGCCATCCAAAACTCTACAAGCTGGGATTGGGCCAAATCACCCCATAGTACCTCAGGAATGTGAACTGATTTTCAAGTGTCACTGTTGGCTTTTATTATTTATTGAGAGCACTGTATTTATTGTATTCATCCTATTTATTGCCTCACAGTATTTATTGCCTTACAGTATTTATTGTTTCACAGTATTTGTCGCACAGTATTTATTGTCTCGCAGTATTTATTGCCTCGTAATATTTAATTGCCTTTTATGTAATGCACTTATATTTATGCCTTGATTATCTATGATCGACCTTATTTATTGAATCGTTGAAGTATTATTTGACTTACCCTACCACAGGAAAAGCCTTGTGTACTGTGTTTGTATTATTATTTATTTAATCAGCAACTAAGAGAAAAGAAGATAAAGAGATATATTTTCAGTATAATTTTTAAGGTGTAGTGTCGTTTTTGGAACGGATGCACGCATGGTTATTGTGTGGGTATGACGTATGCTTAGCAAGGTGCCTGATCCCTGACCACTCGAGCCAAGCTACCACAGTGTATGTCTGGGAGAACACCACCACCCTTCCGGTGTGGGAGTGTTTTTCTAACACCTAATAATATCTTTCAGGGCATTAGCATAGTGTGCAAGTTCTGGCGTTGCCATAATCCGCCGCCAATACAAAAGTGGACGTAGTCGCGCCAGATCTTCAACTTTTTTCCTCCCTAGATCATATTTTAACGGAATCATTGGAGTACTTTGGGAAACACCTGTTAAGCTACGTTGGGAACTTGTTTTCAGCCAGCCTTAAGCAATTCAAGTTAGCAAAGCCCCATAGTTCCGAGCCATACAGGGACGCACTAATAACTTTCATATTGTAAATTTCCAGGGCGGGCCTAATTGGCTTGGTCAATGAGGATTTATGCTTAGAAATGATTGCACCTGCTAGCTGGTGGAACTTTAAGACAGTCATGTCAATATGGTTTGACCATTTCATATTATTCTGAAGGGATATTCCCAAGTATGTAAAAGCCTCGACCTGCTCCAGCGGAATGCCATTAAATTTAATCACTCCTCTAAAATTTTGTCGCTGGTTTAAACACATAAATTTAGTTTTGGAGGGGTTTATCTCGAGGCCCCGTTCTTGGCAGAAATCAGCAAATATGTTTAGCGCTTTCTGTAATCCACTTGGAGTTCGCGAAACCAACAGCGTGTCGTCCGCGAACATGCGCTCTGGAGCCTGCCAATATAGGGGCATCCGTGGGGGAACATCCAAGGTGGTCAACTATCCCATTAATGTACAAGGAAAGCAACGTGAGCGCCAAGACACATCCCTGTCGAACACCACGTTCGACAGGGAATGGGTCAGTCACCTCTCCCTGGCTTCCCCATCTAATTTGTGCGCAATTATTCTCATGTAAGCGGACGAGTAAGGTTAGTAGTTCCGGGGCCATGCCTGCTTGGGCAAGGACCCTCCAAAGTTTAGAACGGGGCACCAGGTCAAAGGCTGATCTCAGGTCTAGAAAGACTGCATAAAGGGTCCCTTTGGTCAGCTTCACATTCCTCCAGTAAAGAGCTAAGAAATAAAAAACTTGGTCAATAGAGCTGGTGCAAGGTCTAAACCCAGCTTGATATGGAGATAAAATATTACTGTCTTCAACCCAAGATTGTAACTTATTTTGCACTAGTCGACCTATTAGTTTTTGTGCTGAATCTATGAGACTAATAGGTCTATAGTTGCTTGGGAGTGATTTGTCCCCTTTTTTAAAGACCGGGATTATTTCCGCCCCTTTCCATGAAGAAGGAATGGGAGCACCCATGGCTACTGAATTGGCTAGCCATTGGAAATATTGGCACCAAGATAATCTGTCTGTTAAAAACACATCCGCGGGAATCCCATCCATTCCCGGTGCTCAGCCCACTGTTATACTATCCAAAGCTAAGTTAACTTCTTTGATTGAAAACACCTGCATTTGGAAATAGATAGTAGGGGGAAGTGGATGCTCTCCTTCAGATGAAGCAGAAGCGTACTGTGGTTTAAAAAAAGTCTACCCATTGGTTTTTTGCCGTATTATTTTGAGGGGGAAGGTGCAGACCCACCTCTGTCCCACTTTACTGTAGCCCAGAATCGTTTTTGATCTTTGGCCTGGCATGCGCGTTTCAAATCCTGCCACTGTTTCTCATCCCAATCTTTCTTAGCAACTAGCTGGGCTTGTCTATATAACTTCCTGGCTAATCTCACATCTTCCGCGTCTCTTGATCTCAGAGCAGCACTCAAATTCTGACGTGCTATTTTGCAGCTTTTATTAAACCATCCCTCCTCTGGTGGACATCCCTTAATAGCTTTTCAAATACTAGAGGGCTTCATAAAGAACCCTTGGAGTTTTGAGAAAAAGATGTTATGGGCCACAAGCATAGTTAGATGGAAATTGGTATTGGTTAATTTGGAACCTAAATTAGCCACCTCACATATAATCGCTTTCTTAAGGTCCTCTAAGTTTCCCATCTTCTCTACAAATCTATCCAATTTGACATGTCGCATGTTGTTCGATACGACAATGTCCAGGGTTATTTTCCCTCCCCCAGTTTTGGATTCTCTAGGGGTGTTTAATAGTTGTAATTCTAGGCACAGGGGATTATGGTCACTTTCATCCCGTTGGATTATGGACATGTCATTCAATCTATTCCAAGCTCTGACATCCACCAGGAAATAATCGATACGGCTAGAAAACCTGCCATTGTCAAACGTACTTACGCCCAGACGATCTGACTTAGTACGCCCATTGGCGGCTCTAAGGCCTCTTTCTAAACAAAGAGCTTTAAGTTGGATGGCTGCAGCGGACCATCTCTTGACTGGGGGGAGATCCAGCTGGGGAATACCCCACCTATTATCCTCTTCGACAGCGAGAAATTGGTCCTCGGGGCCAAGAGGCTCAAAGGTCGTGTTAAAGTCTCCCCCTACAATTTTTATCATTTCAGGAGGGAGCATTGCAAGCTGGTGATCCAAAACAGTTGTCACGTCAGACAAAGTTCCTCCAACCATCCCTCGAGCGCAAGTATTAAAAATGGCCATGCCCTGGTCATTGGGCCAAATGAGGTTTAAAGACAAAATATCATCGGATGGAAGGTTGGGTTGAGTGATTTTGCATCGTAATGATTGACGTACCCAAATTATTAAACCACCCGATGGTCGACCTTTTGTTTTTTTAATAGCAGGTATATAAAAATTAAGAAACCCAGAACGGAAGACTGGGACCAGAGACCATGATTCTTGGAATAAAATTATATCAAATTGGTCAACAAAGCTGCACCATACGCCAGAATGTAGCTTGTTGTTTATACCAGCAAGATTCCAGGATAAGATAGTCAATCCTGAATCAATTACGGGAGGGCAAGAAAGGATGTTAGTCAATAGGCCTTGTGTCTCGCCAGTTATCCTACCCAGATAGTCAATGGTAGAGCTTAAAGTTCCTGATGTAACATTTGCTGATGGATCAAGTGCTAGACTCGCCCCTCCATGATTGCTAGGGGATATAGACCCCAATGATTCAATAGCATCAACCTGGATTGCTCGTTTGTTCCCTTCTGTCCCAACACCTCTGGGGCTAGTAAAGGTTGTAGAGGTGGCCACAGTATTGGGTGATGCTATGTTCATGTTCGCCAAATTAATTCCATCTTCAAGTCAATCGCATGCGTTTAAATCAGATAGCACCCCAAACCTATTTTCTAGGCTAATGTTCCAGTTGCTAGTAGAATCACTCCTATCCCCTTTACTTAAAGACGGAGTCCACCCTGGTCTCAATGGTGCTCTATGTGTATCTCTATTTCTCTTGTAGTAAAAGTATTTAAGAGTTAGCGGGATGATAACACCCAGTCTTCGCTGCGGGGGGTTTATGTTAGCCAAAACATTTGGAAGGACTTCAGAATTAGAAAAATTAAGGACCACACAATCTCCTTTGAATTTTTTAGGATGGTGCCCTAGCCATTGGACCCTTCTACCCATAATAATTTCCCCTGCTAGTTTCTGCTCACCCCAGGGGGACATCTTCATATTGTTCACCAACCAGTGTAAAGATTTACTGATCAAAGAGGATGTAGTTTCTGTTGTATCAACAGTCAAAGTAGGGACATTGGCAAGAACCAATGTTAGGGGTTCAGCCTCGGTAATACATTGGAATTGGTCACTTACCAGTGTTAAAGCTTTATGACTATCTATACTTGCCTTCTGGAGGGTTTTATTGGTTCCAGATTGCTGGATTGGGGCATTAACTTTCTCATTTACTGCGATACTTTGTCCTCCATTTGGGGGCACCCCATTTATAATACGTACATTTGGGGATAATGGTGTTACTCTGGTGGCTTCGTCCACTGGTCTATTTATTATAGCGTTCAGCCTGGCTACCTCTGCCATAAGATGGTCAATTTTGGCTACCAATGGAATTATGATATTTTCTATTTTAGTATCAATCCTGTCTACTATCTTCACAGAGAGCTCAATCTCAGGATTTTTTATAGAAAGTGACCCTGATACATCTTCTTTATTAGCACTTTTCTTCTCAGTGGTTGCCCTTTTCCTTCCTAGACGAGTCCCATTGCTTTTAAACTGGGATTTTCTACACGCTCTAACTTGCTTCTCAAGGGAAGAGCGGGAGACTGTGGGTCAGCCCCTTCCCCAACCTCCACTATGTCTAAGGCAGGATTTAATGGCGAATTAGGAGCTAGGGATGCGCAGGAATCAAAAATATCACTGTCTAAAATCACTAAATCAGTGGACCTGCTACTAGTAGCCTGGGAAGGAGAGTCCAAGGGTAAACCAGACAAAGGAATCAACGGAGGGGAATTAGGAGAACATATTGGCCCCAATGATGCCCTCCTATCATTGTTGATTTTGCTAACAATCTGGACCAGATAGTTGTCCATCGTATTTGTCGTTGAAGGATTCCTTTGTTTAGACATTATTTCCATATACTATGGTACTGGCTGGAAATCAAGCTGGTGATAGTAACCCAAAGGAGCAAATGATTTCAACAACAACAATACCTTTGGAATGTCAGTCCCAAGGAAGGTAGCACATAGGCACAAACGTCAATAATGTGGCCCGGCCCGGCCTCTTCCGGCCCCGGACGGCCAGCCCTTTGCCCGGGCTTAGCCCGCGCGCGGTCCCGCGACGCGGGGGGCAGGTTCAATTAAATGGCGCCTCCAGGCGCGCAAACAGCTCAGTTTCCGCTTTCGCCACGCTGGGGACCCTGGGTATTGTGATCCCGTCAGGTGTTCCTCTCCACACAGCGGTCGCGATGGTGTGCGACGGCGGGAGAGAGACGCGGGACACAGCAGAGGACCAGGACCCTCCACGGAACACTGGGCAAACAGGTAAGCGGCAATTTACCAGCAGGGATCAGGCGTTCTTAGCAACCAGCACTCAGCCCCCGCTCTGCCGGGGACAGGTTCAATTAAATAGCGCCTCCGGGCACGCAAACAGCTCAGTTTCCGCTTTCGCCACGCTGGGGACCCTGGGTATTGTGGTCCAGTCAGGTGTTCCTCCCCACACAGCGGTCGCGATGGTGTGCGACGGCGGGAGAGAGACGCGGGACACAGCAGAGGACCAGGACCCTCCACGGACACTGGGCAAACAGGTAAGCGGCAATTTACCAGCAGGGATTCAGGCGTTCTTAGCAACCAGCACTTAGCATTAAAAGGATACCAAAATAAACCATGAAGGCCAAGCAGCATTGGTAAACCCAGAAGTTTAAAAGAAGAAAAAGTGTGTTTAAGAACATCAACTTAAGGACTAAAGAGACAGAGAAGATGAGGGTTAAGCAGGTGAAGAGGGGCAGTCAGTGTCTGAAATCAAAGTACACAGTTGCTGGGACCAAAGTGGAAGAGGATTAAAAAAGAAAAAAAAGGTTAAGAGCTTTCCTGAATGCAGCCAGGTTCTTGGTAGCGCAAAAAGCTTCGGAAAAGAATTCCAAATTCTAGACACTGCCGACAATTATTGCACCGATCTTTGTTGTAGGTGGCTAACTGCTAATTACAGAGACATTTTATGGAGTATTGGAAAGTAAAAAGCCAGTAACAAAATAAAAATAGGTCAGTGTCTGCGAATGCTATTTCAAACAAGGTGTTCTGGTCATGACTGCCTCTCTCTCAGGTCAACTTGCTTCTTAGTAGACTAAACTTTGGTAAAGCAGTGGTTTTATGCACTGCCTACAGCAGCTTGACAAGTAAGGTATACCCTCACAGAGAGAAGTTTGGTGGACCAAGTTCTTACAAACCTTGTTACCCTCCGGGCTTAATGACAGAATAGAAATGCAATGCTTTTTATAACCTTGATGCGTGTCATTTAGTCCTCTCCCCCCAGATTGTACGTTTGTTTCAGAACGAGCAATTCAACACTGTTCTTCTTCCGGTTAAATCTTGATCTTCTATCTTCCATTTTTGTTTTAGCAAATTCTGTCATTCTAGCGACTACTTACATTCTTTTATATCGGTCATGGGCTTCTATCCTTTCACATTCCTTCACCTCTCACGACTCTGTTTTTCCAGCATCCTCATTCTTTTTTCCAACTGTTCCAGTACCATCCAACATCTTTAGATTTTTGCCCCTTTTTCTCCCACTTCGTGGCACACACCCCCGTGCGCTTCTTTGTGTTATCATTTGTTTCACCTCCAGTGCTCCACACTTGGGTGTTCCTGACTCACACAATACTTTAGATATCCCCTTGACTCTACCATTGTTCTCTGTTCCACCGGTTCTCCTTTCGTGCCACAGTGGTGTCCCTACCTGGGGTTTCAGTCTGTCTGGCCACACGGATCATTCCTTCACGTCCGTGGTTTTGTCACATTTTCCTTCATATATCCATCCATTACACGCCAGTTGTTTATCAACGATCTCTTCGACCGTTTTTACCGAACATCATTTTACACTTTACAATTCCTCGTATTGCATTACATATTCATACATTTTTTTATATTTGTTTCTTAGCGTCTACACTTTCCCATCTTTTATGTACATTTCATTCCATGCCCTTTTGTCGGCCTCCAGTCAACGGTTACCCAGTCCTCTTTCTATTACCATTTAGTACAGCTTGTCATCACGCGCTCACGTGGGCGTGCATTTAACTTCCTGGTTATGCAGGCTCGCGTTGCTGTCCTTATCGAAGGATCTCAGTAGCTGTTACTCTCCCGTCCTCGCACCACACGTCTCAGTGGTAAGTTCTTTGTCCTACGTTCCTAGTCTATTTTGTTACTCTCGAGCCCCATAGTTTTTGACCCCATCTCCGTTTGATTTCTCCATATCCTCCTTGTGTCCCAGAGCCCATCCTTTCATTGAATATACGGCGCTTTCATGCATCCACCGGGTTAAAAATCCTGCCCCTCGGAGTTGAAGTACGTCACCATCCCATTGGCCACTCTCAGTGGATGTGCATCCAGTAAGTTTTTGCTTTTTGATTCCGTTTTTTGCCATGCCGGTCATCACGTTCAGCCCAGCTTCTCAGTTGTCCTTTTATTTTTCAGCGTTTTTAATGTTGGTGACTCCCATCCATTGTCCATCTCTGCGATCCCCGTATTGTGTTTCATCGTCTCTTCCCAATTAGTAAGAACCTCTTATTTCTCTTGTCTTTTCACCACGTTTAGCTTTACGGCACACTCCCTCATTATTGTGTTTTGCGTCACACTTTTATTTGACAGTCTTTGGGTCATTTTGCACACATCCTCTACTTTTTACATCTCATCACACTTTGGGTTCGTTTTCGTTTCAAATTCATGCACGTTGTTACCTCTATTTTCCTTACGCTATCTCTCGTTGAATTGCTTTGACCCGATTCATATCAGCCCTCCATTTCCCGTGTCGCAGACACGATGCATCTTGTATCTGTTCACTTATTAAGCATTATGAGTTTTGGGTTGCATCAGTTTCCAATGTAATTTCCTTTTTTCTACAGCTGCCCCTGAAGAAGGGATGCTACCCATCCCGAAATGCATTGGGCCATTTCTCAAGGACTGACGATTAAGTTCACTGCCCTTGCGCAGCTCTTTCATTGATTGTATCAATGTGTTTGCTTTTCTTATGCACCTCTCATATTGATGTCATGTTTAATTTTATTGTCTTTTTGTGATTGCCTCATAAATACAGTCATTCTTGACATGCTTTTTTGTTTTTACTGACCTTCAGATTGCTGTTTCAAATAGTTCAAATTCACGTCAAAAAGTTTTTCACGTCAGAAAAAATGTTATAACTGTTCTTTATATATTTACAGCAGTGCACTCAGTATACTGGTGTCTGTTCACCAGCAGTGTTTATACCCTCAAATGTGGCCAACTGTCCCAGCCCTACTAACTAGCTATTAGGAACCCGCATTTTGAAACAGACTGGTGTCTCTGAATAGACCGCTGGGTTGGGGCCTGTTCAGTCACATGAAAGGTATCCCGAAAAGTGATGGAAAGAGCGATTTGGTCCGAAACCTAGAGCAATACTATCCATCACTGAATCCCTATTTCTTTCCTTCATCAAAATACCATCTCGTAGGATCAATTTCCAAACAATAACATTCTCTGTTAACACGGTCCATCTCAAGATGAACTGCTTTGGTATTTACTAATGTGCGTGACTAGTGACCAACTCAAGGGTATCCATTCCATAACTTTATTTCGATCTCAAGGACCATAAAAGTGCATTGTCATAAAAACACAAGAAATACGTACAGTTAAATACGGGATGATGCATAACCTTGCAATTAGTTCATCTATCAATAATAACACAAAACTGTACATTTAAAAACCTTTTGACTAAAATAAAGTGCATTACTTATTCTACTCGGACTAAGTCCTGATCCGAAAGTGCGGTACAGTATATTCATCTGTAAAAGGACATGATCAAAGACACATGCCAATATACAATAAAAATTGGAACAATAAAACCAGAATAAGATGAATAAAAATGGAATTAAAACGCTTCAATCATAAATATTAGCTCAAAAAAGTCCGCCGTACGTGCCACATTGAATTTAAAAAACGAGATACAGCAAATACAATGGGGTCATAGGTGTCATACTTTAGAACTCTCAATGCCTCAGCGCAATGCACACAAGCATTGGCATAGCCAATAGGTCTCGCCTTTGGGAGCTTATAAGTGTTTAGCCATGCAACAGTTGCGTAACTAAATACTTATAAGGTCCCAAAAGCGAGACCTATTGGCTATGCAAAGTGGCCATGCGGCTGCAAAAGTGATCGCGATCACGATCAAACATCAAAGCGGCCGTGGGGCCGAAAGTGAAAGTAATTGCGGTAAAACGCGGCGCACGCACACATGCACTCTAGCTCTAGGCTGGCCTGGTAGCAATTTTTGGAGCCCTCTCAATAAGTCTCGCCAGACCAGCGCATGCGCTGGGTCAGGCGAGACCTAAAAACCGAAGTTCCTGCATAGTTGGATAAGCCAGCGCTGCAGAGGTAGTGTATAAGCGGGCCAGAAGAAGAGAGCATGTAGCTCTGTCTCTTCCTTACAGTTGCAAACAGGGCATCCACCAGAGCGGGTACTGGACCATTTATTTGTAAAGGCATGGAGCGGTAAGGTCCCTAGTCTAAACTACACATACAGTTTCCTAGCCAAATTTGGTTGGATGTCTCCAGGAAAGGTTCCAGGCTATACTCATCCTTGATCTGCATAAAATAGTCTGTCAAGCAGCCGCAAGACGAGCTTTCCTGGGTGACGGAAAGTTTATATGTTCTATAGGTTCTTACCAATTCCAACTGTGAAATCAGGAGGCACGAGTCCTCGGGTGTGGTCCATAGATCTGTTTTGCCCAGTTTGATACAAAGGTCCCTTATGTGCTTGAGCCAGCGTATTTTTGTAATGTCTGGTAGGCTCAGAAGCTATCTTAGTTCTGATCAACAGGTGGCCAGTTCCAGGGTCCCCCGTAACAGCCACCAAAAGGTTACCGGTCTGAGGACGATCTCTTCGCTGATGGTCCTAATATCCAAATCCAAACGGAATGGGGGGAGGGGGGTGCTGGGAGGGAGGCCTAACAACTGCCTCATAAAATTGTTCTCTACCTTGCTCAGGCTGGTGGTCGAGCAGTGCTACCACAATTCTGCCCCATAAAATGTAGCACCCCTTGCTTGTATTTTGTAGATTCCAGCTATTGGCCCGCTGGTTTGAATGTAGACATTCTATATAATTTATTTCGTAAGCCCTCCCACTGTCTGAGCTAACTTGAGGCTTGCCTTGGTAATCTGCGGGCCCCATTCCAGATGCTCTGACAAAGTGACGCCCAAGTAATCAAAGACCGTACACTTTCAAGCAAGATGCCATTTATAGATGGGTTGGAGCGAGACTTGTTAGCAGGGTTGAAGACCATATATTTGGTCTTCAGTGTATTAATCTCTAGCCCCCTTTTCTTGCAAAAGGCTCCAAAGCTATCAAGGATGCGCTGGATTCCCATTGGCTACTTTGAGAGTAGAAGGGTATCATCAGCGACTTTCATCACTGGGACCTTGTCAGAGGCAAGCCTGGGGGCATCGTTGTCCTTCACCTTTCTAAAGTTGGTCAATTAGTCCATTTATGAATAGAAAGAATAAAGTGGGTGCAAGAACGCAACCCTGTCGTACCCCTTCGTTGACAGGAAAGCAGGGAGTCAATCCACCATATTTCCCACATCTCCCTTGGGCGAAATGTTTTGCATGAAGCCTCTCTGGGATGCTAAGGAGATAAGATGGAATTTCCAGCTCTTTAAGTACCTACCAGAGTTTGTCCCTCGGTACAAGATCGAAAGCAGACTTCAGATCTACAAATATTAAATAGAGACTGCCACCCTCTATTGTCACCATTTTCCAGTAAAGAAGTTGGAGTCTAAATATCTGGTCGATGGTAGAGGTGTTTTTTCTGAAGCCGGCTTGGTAGGGACTCAGGATCTCCTCTTCATCCATCCATCCATTCCTGGAGGCGATCAAGAAGTACCCGAGCAAAGAGTTTCTGGCTGACATCGATTAAGCTAATAGGCATGTCGTTGGTAGGCAAAAGGGGACAACCTTTTTTAAAGACTGGGATGATTTCTGCCCCAAGCCAAGTATCAGTGGGGTCCATGCCGCTCATGATGGCATTGAATAAGGCCCACAAATATGGTCCCCAGATTTTCAGCTCCTCCCTAAAAAGGTCCCCAGGTAGCTTATCTAGGCTTGGTGCTTTATTACAGAAAGCTTGCTAATAGCATTAAACACTTCAGACATGGTAATTCCTGTGACCACTTCCTGGGGAAGCTCAATAGGTGTTATTAAGGGTTCGGCATTTACAGGCGAAGCTTCCTGGTCTGTGTAGAAGGACTGGAAATGATTCTTCCAGGCTTCAGATGCTATATTTGCCTCAATGGCTGGTTTCTCTTCCTTGTCGCCTGAGCCAACTATTGCCCAAAAGGTCTTCAGATCTTTGTTGGATAGTGCAAATTTAAGAGTTTTGTTTCCCATCTATCCGATTCCCAGTCTTTTTTTGCTTCTTGAATGGTCCCCTTGTACAGCACCCGACTGTTTGATTTGTTTATCATCCTTGGCTTTAACAGCATCCAGTAAGGCCTACTTCGCCTTCCGACATTTTGTGTTGAACAAGGTACTTTTGGACCGGGCCTTTTCCCTGCAAACCATCACTGGATAAAATAAATCTTGTCAATTTTGAAGTTAGCTCTGCGAGTATTTCTGCTAGCTGCTCAACGTCTGGGGGAAAACCCTCTACAAGTGCAAGCCCCCGCATTTTTGTAAGTATTGGGATTACAGTCTAGTAGACTGTAGCCAACTTGTGTGGTGACTGTTAGAATTGCCCCCACCTCATTTTCCTTCTATTATTTGCAAGTGTTAATCCACTATTCTGGGTTATGGGAATATATTTAGGAATAACAAAGCCCCAGTTCGGCAACTTCAGTTCTAGGATCAAGGCATTGTGGTCACTATCCTGCCTCATTGTCACAAAAGTTGTGAACCCTTTGCCAAAGTCTAGTTTCCACTAAAATATAATCCAGCAGGGATTCCTGGCCTGGTCTATTGAATGTTAGCTGTCCCAAAGGGTCTGATTTTGTTCCGCATTGCACGCTCTTAATGAGTAAACTAATGTGGTTGAATTAATCTGTAGTGCCAACGTGGTCCAGACTTTGATAGGTTGGATTTGCGTGTCTGGGATTAACCATTGGATGTCTTCTTCGCTGGGAATGGTGTCGCTTGGATCAACAAGGGGTTCAAATTGGCAATTGAAATCACCCCCTATAATCAACCATATTGCTGGGTCAATTGGTGGGATAAAAAGAGCCAGTTGGTCTACGGTGGCATATTTGTGGCTAATGGCAACAGATCGAGAATAAACGTTAATAAGAGCGATTCTTGTGTTTGCGGGGAAGGTGAGTAAAACACACTGGATGTCGCTCGTATGGGGTGGGCAGCTGCTCAGCTCTACAGCCCAAGTGTGTGGCTACCTAGATAGATAGGCCCCCCTGATGGTCTACCCCTTCCGCCTGAACTAGCTGGGATGTTGACTGTAGCAAAGCCTACCCTCTGGTGGCCTTCCCTAGCCCAGGTTTCCTGGAACATACAAATGTCCTGTCTGTTCATGAAAAGCCCTCAGTCTGGGCAAGAGAGTTTACTTTTGAGGCCAGCAAGATTCCAGGATAGGACTCTAAGTGGATGACCTTGCGCTCTATTCCCACCAAGGGCCTCAAGTGTGCTAGTGTTGGGAGTTTGTATATCCCTCAATTGGCGCGTGAGATGGCTGATACCCTTGCACCCACACCTTTACTGGCAGCTTTACTCAGGGGGGCGAATAATGTGGGATCAGACGATCCTCTCATTTGTGGCCAGACACCTTCTAATCCACTAATCTGCAATACATCTAATATGCAGTCATTACCTGTTGCCCCCAGCCCACTGCACTCATCCAGTTACTGTCAAACCACTGCTTGCCAGGTTTCCCATCAAGAGTCAGGTTCCCCTCTTGTCAATCTATCTCCTCCAAAGTCGGAGTATTGTTTACTGGTATATTATACAGTAAAGGGCTGGGGGGGTCGGGGGGGGGGGGGGGGGGGAAGACATCCCATCTGCACTCGAATGGAGGGTTTTCTTGCCATCTTGGTGTGTTAAAGGTAGTGTGGCCCCAGGCCAACATTTGGTGTTGGGTATAGAAAAAGTCCAATGGGTAGAGTTTAATTACTGTTAATGGGTCGTGGTGGGGTGTATTTTGATTGAGTAGATCTCTCACAGTTGTGGGATTTTTGAAGTTTATAATTATACAATACCCTTGCCCTGTCTTTTGGCGTTTTCCCACCCAGCTTACTCTACGGATCGTTAGATTTCACCTGCCCTGCTGCAGTCAAACAGCCTGTGCCATTCTAGCCAAAACAGGCTTTTATTCCGGAGGTGAAGTTGTGATTCCCTCTGATTGGTTCTAACTCCTGGAACTCCTGCCAGCATGATTACGAATGGGGAACAGGCAGGGGGTAGATTTATGGTCGGCAGATTTACTGGTTCAGGCTCATCCACAGTGCATTCTGGCCTCACCCGCCCACTCACATTCCCACTGGGCTCATGTGAAGGAGAGCTATTTTTATCCCTATCCATTAACGAGGGAGCTGCTTGATTTGTACTTGTGCATGCCAGGTGATTATCAACATTCAAGTCCCTTATCTCTTGAGTTGTGGTGGGACCAGCATTGGTCTGTATGCCCAACCCGTCTGGAGATATTGGGTTAAGAGTGTCTACCTGACAGCCAGAGTCAATCCCCCTTGCTTTAGCCTGGGTTAAGTTTATGTCAGAGCTTATCGGTCTGCTTTCCAACAGTGTTATCAGTTTATCTAAGCAGTTAAGCAGGGGGGCTAGTTCTTCTCTTACAATAGCTCTTAGTTGGCTCTTCATGTCAGTCAAAATATTCAGTGCCCAGGTAGGGTGATTCATATCTGCTCTAGTGGGAGGTAGGCCGTTTGGAATTTGGTCCTGCTTCTCACCCTCCTCTATACCGGATATTAATTCCTCACACGGTTTCTTTCTTTTAGAGCCCGCCTTAAACGTTTGTTTTCGCTTCCCATTCTTTGGGATGGTAGTGGTGTTCCTGCCTCTACGCGAGGCTTTCGTAGGTAGGACTTCTAGGGGTGGTGATGTCGTTGTTAGATCTACAGGAACTTGAGTAGCCGTTTGCTGGATTGGTGTATCGGACGCTGGAATACATAGGTCTGGGGTATTTGACAAACGCCTCTCCGTGAGCTCAATTTCTGTATTGACCACCCCTATAGCCCTCTGTAGCATCATATCAATCGAGGTTGGTGGGAGTGTAGATGCACTAATAGCTTTTGGTTTTGACAGGCATGTGCGCTTCCCCATTATGCAACCTGTTTCAGCCAAAGCCCCTACCGTCCCGCTATAACACCCCCGCTCAGAGTTACTTTTAGATTATAACGGATACAATCAGTTCTACTAATGTTTAGAGGCGGCTAAGAAGAGGACCAGGTACAAAATATCACTGGGAGAAAAACAACCTAGTATTAGGTGGCCAACAAGCGTGTCGTTTAAGCAGGTCTCTGAAGGGCTATGTGTCGTGATCCGATTGCAATTAGCCTAGTCTGGGGTGATCGCAAGCAGATTGAATCACGCAATCAGAACCTCGATCTTGGTAAGTTTTAAATTACAGTTCCCAATTGTTTGAACGTTTGGACAAAAGAGATAGAGGTAGGCAAGTAAGAAAAAGAAGGAAGAGGGAGAAGAAAATGAAAAAAAGAGAAAGGACGTGGGGCCAGACCATCTGATAGTCCCGCTCTAAGATAGTTCCCCTCTTCTGTTGAGTCTGTGCACAAGTGGTTATGACCAAATAACTGCAATAGATCCTTCAAGTTGAATCAATAAATATCAGTTCAGGGCAGCCAGTACAGGATCATTAAGTCAGGAGGCTTACCCATTGAATGAGTCACAGTAGAATGAAACCAAGGGGGGTGGCCCTGCCCTTCCTCTTCCTGTCGCAGACTGGCTCGCCCTTGGCCCTGCCCGCGCTGCGGAAGCCCAAGCCCTTTTTTCAGCGTCTCCTGGCACGAAAAGCATGCGTTGGCACCTCCCCCGGCGCATGGACCTCTTGGGGTTGCAATGCCCTGGAGATGACAGCAGGCAGCAAGGGGATGACCGTGGGCAAGCAAACACGGACTCCCGCGCTGCGGGAGCCCAAGCCCTCTTTTCAGCGCATCGTGGCGCAAAAAGCACGCGTTGGCGCCTCCCCCGGGGCGTGGAACTCTGGGGGTTGCAGTCCCCTGGAGATGACAGCAGCTGGCAAGGTGATGACCGCGGGCAAGCAAACACGGTATCATTCCATCAACCTAAGAAGGCCAAGTCAGGGTTTAACCAGTTCCCTTTTTCCTCGGATGGCAAAAGGTACCATTCCACCTAGAAGGCTTTAGTCCATGAATAGAGAGCCGAAGTCATAGGTTATTGCTAGGCAGACCCAACATAGCACTCAAGGGGACACTAGGCAGTCAACATAATTTTAACTTCACATTCTCAGTAAAGCCTTGCCCAGAATAGCAAACCCACAATTTTCAGTTTGCACTAAATTACCACACTAAAAGAGAAAACATTTCTAAGGCAGAGTAGTGTAAACGAAGGGGGCAATGTAATGTTTGCTAAACTCTACCCAAGGACTAACGAGAAAAAAGTTTTGGTTGAGCTCTGTACAAGACTAACACTTTAATTTGAACACAACGGATGTTTAATGAAATTATGAAAAGCTGGTCACACGCAAGCAGCAAATTTTAAGATTCCTGGAAATGTACTCACGTTTCAAGAACAAAGGACTTGAGGGAACTTAAAGTTGGTTAAATTTAGGGCCACACCATTAATCTAACCAGTCCTTATGTAGCATCATAAGTGACCACGCTAAGGACCAATATTTATTTTTGTTAAATAGTTTTCAATGGCTTCTAAATTACAAACAGGCGTGCACTCTCCTGCTAAGAGCAAATGGTGTCATAGTGCTATTTCTGAGGACGCGTCTTTAAACTTTCATAAAAATGCATGCTTAAATATGAATGCATTATTTATGTAATTATTTAAGTGCAACTGAAATGCACTTACAAACGGGGCTACACATATTGATGTCTAAATTGAGTTGTGCCCCATTAAGAAATATCAGTATGTCTCTGACTGGCTTTTGTTGGAACCAGCCAGCCCCATATACAGTTTAATTTTTTTTTGTTCATATTGTAAAATGATTTCGCAGTTCCCGAACAAATCCCTTTTTTGTCAACAACAAAAAAAAAAAAAGACAAATTAAGTGTTTTTAGTTTTGCATCAATTGGAACTCTTATTCCCATCATGCAATTTGAGACAGGTATCAGGACATAAATGCAGCTCAGCTTCAGAATGATTCAAACTGGTCAACAGCACACTACACTTGGCTGTGGCGCGTCCAGTTCTTTGATCTAAGCACAGCTAAATTGAGAGTGTCAAGATCAACCGCACATTTTTTTCAACCTCAAACCCGACTACTTCTACTCGTTTCAGGTGAATTTTTGTAGAAATATAGCATGAAGGACCTGCTTCATAGATCAAATAGTGATCTACTGCTTGCCTTTTTTAGAGGTATTCCCTGAAACACTAGTTTTCCAATTCTGTTCTAAACAATCTTTCCCCTCATATTAACTGCCGCCCTGACTCCTGGCAGTACCACAGGTTAGGCAATCATTGGGTGCCTTAACCCTACAATACCATGGGGCAGTTAGTATGAACATACGTCCCTAACTGATCACCTTTTGTTGACAGTCCCATGTGTTTTCCATTAAATCTCCAGTCTCATATACATTTCACATTTACTTTCTTCCTTATAAAGTCACTAAGTAGTCAATAATCTTTCCATTTACTGGAACAACCTCTGATCATAGTCTCGCACCTCTTCACATAGATTTTCCTACGCAGACTAATCTTCTCTTAAATTCTTTGCCCTGACGACAACCCTCAAAGTTACAGCTCAAAACACCATTGACCAAGGCAAATGGCACAGTACGAAAGAACTCTTAATGTATGTTTATGAATTTAGTTACACAAACACTTGATGATTAGACTAGACTACTGCTCGGTTTTATAGACATTTATTTACTGTTCTTATCTAGCCTTTACACAAGTGTGATCATGGTCAACAAGCTATAAATAACCAGCTGTTTGGTCCCATGCACTTTTTTAAAATGGTTTCCTCTAATTGATCTAACTAACGTTTTTCTAGAACATGAATGTTTCCACTAGGAACCACTGTTCTTAATTACTATCCCGTACAAATGAGGAAACTCCCCAAAGGATCAAAATAACACATGTAGTGCCAGTGAGGTCCATATTACTGAAAGGACCCACAAGCACCTGCGACCCCTTTTCTAAACCACAGAGACCTGGGGGAACAAGAGCAGGCACATGCCCGTTGAGCCTCCCGTCCATCTCCCCCACAACAATTTGTACAATATTGCTCCAGGTTATTATCAAGCTGTTCCGGAGAAGAGATCTCGGGTTTTTATGGTTAGCACTGTCATCAGGGATGTTTTCTTTTAGGCCAATAACTGGTGTGGAATTTCATTATGCATCTTCTGCTCTGAGATAGGAGATATCTGTACTAAGTACAGAATCAATTCAATAACAAACAACTTCTCAACAAATAAGGTAGGCTGAAAACAACCAGATCTCATGAAGAGGCTATTAACAAGCTATCAGGCATGTACAGAATAACGGAATCAGACAGCTGTAAGAGGGTTGGGGTAATAGGGAGGTGGCTCTCAGAGGTTCTAGACTGTATGATCAAACTCAGCTGATAGCCAGAGACATATGGAGCGACCAATCCCTAGACTTATACGCCCTGCTCTGTTGTAACACAGCTCTAATGGTAGTTAAGTGGGACGTCATTTGCATGGGGGGGGGGGGGGGGGGGGGGGGAGTAGTGAGGTCCTCATACAGAAGTTGAGGCCAAAATGGATTGGGGCATGCCCAACAAAAAAAAACAAGCATTGAAAATGCAATAGGGCTCGCCCTTGTTTATGTTAAAGCAATTCTGCTTGTAATTAGGTGGCTTTTTAGCTTTGGTTTTATTAGTGACTTTCATGTACATAACATGCATATATGTATGCATGTATTTATATGTGTATATATACATATATAAACATATATACACATATATATATATATACACATACACACATATATATATATATATACATACATACACACACACACACACATATGGAATATGCTACTTACCAGTATGCATCTGTTCTTGGCATGTAGAGCTGCAGATCTACACACTTGTGCATAGATCGCCATATGGTGTTGGGCCCGGATGTTTGCAGTTCTTTTTCCTCTTGGAAAGTCTTTGGAAGTCACGAGGTCGGTGACTCCTCCTTTGGATCGTATTGCGCATGGGCTTCGGCTCCATCCTCAGATTGTTTTTCGCCAACAGGGAAAGATGGAGCGTAGTAATAACAAGAAAGATGCCCTTGTGTGTTGTATCTAAATAAGATAAACTGGAACAGATAAAGGTGGCCGGGGAGGCGGGTGGGCGTGTGTAGATCTGCAGCTCTACATGCCAAGAACAGATGCATACTGGTAAGTAGCATATTCCGTTCGAGGCATTATGAGCTGCAGATTACACACTTGTGCATAGATTATATAGCAGTACCCACCCTTAGCGGCGACCACCCGTATCTGTGGCAGTGGTTTGAAATGTCTTGAGTACAGCCTGGCCCACACTAGCTTGTTTCTTAGTTTGCACATCTACACAATAGTGTTTAGTGAAAGTGTGCGGTGTTGACCATGTAGCTGCTCTGCAGATATCATCTAATGGGATGTTCCCTAAAAATGCCATTGAAGCCCCTATTTTGCGTGTAGAGTGGGCTTTAGGGGGAACGGAAAGCGTTTGTTTTGCTTTGTGGTAGCAAATCTGAAGGCATTTGACAATCCACCTAGCTATTCCCGACTTGGAGATGGGGTTGCCCTTGTATGGTGGAGAGAAAGAGACAAACCACTGTTTGGTCTTGAGGAAAGGTTGTGTTCTCTGTATGTAGTAGAGTAAGGCTCTTTTGACATCTAGTGTGTGAAGAGCTCTGTCTGAAACGGTTTGTGGTTGCGAGAAGAAAACTGGTAGTTCTACCGCTTGGTTTATGTGAAAGGGAGAAACTACTTTAGGGAGGAAATTTGGGTTGGTACGGAGAACAACCTTGTTATGGTGCAGTTGCAGAAAAGGTTCTTGAATGAATGGTAAGTGCTTGTATCTCACTGACCCTTCTGAGGGAAGTGATGGCTACAAGAAAAGCGGTTTTCCATGTTAGGAATTGGAGTTCACATTTGTGCAGAGGTTCGAAGGGAGGCCCCATTAGTCTGGTGAGAACGATGTTTAGGTTCCACACAGGTGAGGGTGGCAGTCTGGGTGGAATTATCCTTTTAAGGCCTTCCATGAAGGCTTTAATGGCAGGTACTCTAAAAAGTGATAGATGTTGCCTATTTTGCAGATAAGCTGCTATGGCTGTGAGGTGCAGTCTAATAGACGTACAGGCTAGATGGCATCTTTGCAGGTGTAGTAAATAGCCTATGATGTGTTGAATGGACACATCTAGGGGATTGACGGTATTGTGACAGTAGACAACAAAACGTTTCCACTTGGCGGCGTAGCACGCTCTAGTGGTGGGTCGCCTAGCTTCTTTGATGACGTTCATACAGTCAGGGGGAAGATTGAGGTAACCGAATTCTAGGATTTCAGGAGCCAGATCGCTATGTTGAGCTGAGCTGGGTTCGGGTGTCTGATCTCTAGATGATTCTGGGTTAGGTGGTGTGGAGAGAGGTGTAACTTTTGGTGCGGTACTACAGATAATTCCAGCAGTGTGGTGTACCACGGTTGTCTGGCCCAAGTTGGAGCTACTAGTATGATAGTGAGGGAGTGTTGTAGTTTGCGCACCACTCATGGAATGAGTGGGAGAGGCGGAAAAGCGTACGCAAATTTGCCTGACCAGTTCATCCATATCGCATTGCCTTTGGACAATGGGTGTGGATATCTGGCGGCGAAGCTTGGGCATTTGGCGTTTTCGTGGGTGGCGAAGAGGTCTATCTGTGGATGCCCCCACAGTTGAAAGTACGGGTGAAATACTTGTGGATGTAGTTCCCACTCGTGGATCTGTTGTGTCTGTCTGCTGACTAGATCGGCCATAGTGTTTGACTCCTGGGACATGGTGGGCCAGGAGAAAGATTTTCTGGGGTATGGCCCATCTCCATATACTCTGTGCTAGCTGAGAGAACTGTGGAGTGTGTGCCGCCTTGTTTTTGTATGTAGTACATGGCTGTCATGAGGTCTGTGCGGACTAGGACTGCCTTGCCTGAAATCTGTGTTTGGAAGGATTTCAGGGCTAAGAATATTGCTAGTAACTCCAGATGGTTGATGTGGAGTAACATTTGTTGAGGTGTCCATCTGCCCTGCATGGTGTGATGTAACAGGTGAGCTCCCCAGCCGGAGAGCGATGCGTCCATTGTCAGTATTATCTGAGGAACCGGGTCCAGGAACGGTCGCCCTTTGGAGAGGTTTTTGGTGGTCCACCACTGCAGAGAGCGATGGGTACGACCGTCTACCAACACCAGATCTGTTAATTGATCTTGGGCCTGGTTCTATTGGCGCGCTAAGCACTGTTGGAGAGGAAGCATCTGGAGACTTGCGTGAGGTACTATGAATATGCAAGAGGCCATCCTCCCGATTAGTTGCATAAACACTCGAGCTGGAAGGGAGTGTTGTGCTATAAATTTTGCGCGTAGAGCCTGAATACTTGTGATCCTGGCCAGACTGGGGTAGGCTAGCGCTTTTGAGGTGTCTATGGTGGCACCGAGGTATTGTTTTACGCGGGACGGTTGCAGATGGGACTTTGCGTGGTTTACCGTGAAGCCTAGTTGGTGAAGTAGCTGGAAAGTGGCACGCGTGTGTTGTACACACTGGTTGTATGAGCTGGCTTTTATTAGCCAGTCGTCTAGGTATGGGAAGACATGGATGTGTTGTCTCCTGAGGTGTGCTGCCACGACTGCTAAGCACTTGGTGAATACCCGTGGTGCTGTTGTGACTCCGAATGGCAGTACCTTGAATTGGTAGTGTTGGTTGTTCACTACAAATCTGAGGAACTTCCTGTGAGCGTGGTGCACAGGAATGTGGAAATAAGCGTCTTTTAGGTCTAAAGTGGCCAGGAAGTCATTTTGGTAGAGCAGGGGAAGTACCTGCTGAAGTGTCACCATGTGAAAATGGTCTGAGTGTATATATGTGTTTAGGGGCCGGAGGACTAGGATGGGCCGTAGAGTCTCGTCCCTTTTTGGTATGAGAAAATATAGGGAGTAAACCCCCAGATTTCGTTGGTTGGCTGGAACGTGTTCCATCGCCCCTTTTTGTAGAAGGGAGATTACCTCCTGCTTTAGTAATGCTAGATGGTCCTGTGACATTGGGCGTTGTCTGGGTGGAATGTTTGGGGGGTAGACATTAGCTCTAGGCAGTAGCCTGACCAAATTATTTGTGTCACCCATTTGTCTGAGGTGATGGTAGTCCAGACATGAAGGAAATTTTGGAGTCTGCCCCAGACCGGAGTGGAATGGTCTGGGGGCAACGGAGGGAAGTCATTGGGTAGGTGTGGAGGAAGAGCGGGCGGTGTTTGTTTTGCCTCTGCCTTTATTATTGTTGCCCCTGTAGCCGCCTCTTTGGTAACCACTTGTGAAGGTGGATTGGGTAGGAGTTTTGTACGATATTGAAGCGGTGTCAGAGGAGTAGCCTCTGGATGTGCTCCGAAAAGAGAAACGGCGAAAGGAACGCCTGGGAGGGTGTGATTGTAAGGCTCCCATAGATTTCGCCGTGTCAGTGTCTTTTTTCATTTTTTTTACAGATGTTCCTGGTCAAAGGGATGGTTCAGGATGGAAGCTTGCACTTCTGGTTTGAATCCTGAGATCCTGAGCCAGGCATGGCGACGGAGGAGGACGCTAGTATTGATGGCCCTGGAGGCGGTGTCTGCTGCATCTAGGGCACAACGGATGGAGGTATTAGTGATGATTTCACCCTCCTGAATTAACTCGTTTGCCCTGTTTTTGTATTTGTCAGGGAGGTGTTGCATTATGGCTTCTAACTCGTCATAATGGGCCCTGTCATATCTAGCCAGAAACGCTTGTGTATTGGCGATACGCCATATGTTGCCAGCTTGTGATGCAGTGCGTTTGCCGGATGCTTCCAAGAGTTTTGACTCTGTCAGGTGGTGGTGCATCGCCCGACGCCTGGGAGTTGGCCCTCTTCCGTGCTGTGGACACTACCAGGGAATCTAGTGGGGCTGGCCCTCTGATGTAGGAGGGATCTGTAGGGGCGGCTTTGTATTTTTTGTCAATGCGCGGGTTAATAACCCTGGCTCTGACTGGGTCTTTAAAGACCTCTGGCACATGTTTTACCACTCCTTTGAGCATGGGCAGTATGGAGGTGGCCCTATGCGTGGTGTCGAAAGTATCGAGGAGGAAATCCTCCTCCACGGGGTCGGTATGGAGATCTACCCCGTGATAGTGTGCAGCCCTCTGGAGTAGATGGTTGAACCCCAATGAGTCTTCTGGTGGGGATGGTCTCGAAGGATAGAGATCATCTTGTGGGACGTTAGGGATGTCGGGGATATTATAGCCGTCCCATGGGTCTGGGGAGCCTGTGGGGTCTCCTGTAGGTAAATCATGGGGCACGTCCCCCATGTCATCATATATGTCGTCATGATCATCATCATCCGGAGGGGGTGTTGGGGAATGATGAGGAGGTGGTGGTGGAGAAGGTGGAGGGGGAGAAGGTGGAAGGGGTGGAAGAGGTGGGGAAGGCATTCTGAAAGGTGATGTAGCAGAGTCCTTCAATAAAATGAAAAAGAGTGATCATGAATAGAACTAAAAGATAAGAGCGATAAGGTATGTGTATTCAACGCACACGGGCGAATTAACATTACTACAGCTGAGAATTAGCACCATGTGTATATAAAAACAATTGACAAATTATAAATGCACAAATGATTTACTTTGTAACAGTGTATACTATATAACCAGTTAGATCTGACATTAAATAGATATACAGTTAACTTGCTAATTATCGACATCAGCTTAGAAAACATCAATAAGCTTATAAACTAGGGCTCTTTTCTATATAGATTTATTAAAAGTAGAGCCTTAACAATATATTCGCTTACATATCTAAACCCGCAGATCTGATCCCTCCCTTGAAGACAGAAAAGAAGGTGTAATCCTCCACCATATATATTTTTTATTGGAAGTCATTTGGATATCCAGAAAAGTACATTTTGAGCAAGTGAGTACTTGCGATATTTTATGGAAGAATGATTATTATCTATAATACAGAGATCACGAAACTATATTTACCAACCTTCAGTTTGTGCGACATACATGTACCTTTCTTGTCCTCAGAGTAGAAATATCATATATCATCTTCCCAAAGAAGAATACAATCTGGGTTCAACTCACCAACCGAGGTTAAGAACGAGAACAGTCAATGGAAAAAGGGTTGGTATAAACTCGTTTTGAATAGATTAACTGATATAAGTGGGCTATCGATAGAGTATAGATGACGCATATTTGCCTAACATAGGTCCAGAAGTTCGTTACTATGATACATCCCACACAGTAGAAGAGTACTTATTTCATCGTAAGAATCAGAAGGGTATGTCATTCTCCTGTTAAATTAGATCCTAAGTTATGAGCCTATTGGCCAATTGGAGAAAGGTTATAGCAGATTGAAAGTGACCCCTTCTTAAGGGACAATAGGGTTGTTACATTGTACAACTGTATTTAAGGAGTGGTGAGCTCAGTTAAGTTTGGAGACTTTGGATTGGATCCGATAATTCATATGAATCTATACACAATTGAATTTTTGTAAATGAATAATTATTGCTATATTGACTCCCAAAAACAATTTTTTAGATTGGTTTTTAATTGGTATATGTTTTTTTTGTTATTATTTTTCACATATAGTGTAAAACTCAGAGCGGGTTCCTGACGAAGGCCTAGCCGAAACGCGTTGTGTCAATCGACCGCCTATGTGCTCATTTATCATCAATAGAGTAAAAATCTGATAAAAATATATTTACACCGCTTTTTCAATATTGTTACTGTCTATTGAATGTTTAAGGAAAGATAATCAAAGTATAAGAAATGAGAAATTGTTGAGATATCACAAACAGGAAATGCAAATTTATCATGAAAAACTAATCATAGTTTAATTAGAACCCACATACAGTATATTAAAATTAACTTGTATGTTTATTAGTAACATGATGAAATATTGATGTATTGCTGCACACAAATATATATGTTGATACAAAGAAAATAATTCACTGTAAAAAATTGAAAACGAAAACCAAAAAAAATATATTTATATTTTGTATTAAAGAGATATATCATGAACTTATTAGCCTGTTTGTTTTTCCATATATAGGTATATGTGTGTTAGGCATGTATGTGAACTGTTAGTAGAATCGGAGATAGCTTTGTCCATTGGGAGTCAATTTGCAATTAGAGTTTATCTGACACTGTGCCCGGTGTTCACCTTTTTCCCTTATTAGTTTATTCCCTGCTTGGGCTGTATATCCAGTTAGCAGGGGCCCCGTTGCTTTACCAAACATACTCACAACCCTCTGTGCCAGAGTGATGTCCTCCACATCTGAATTGTCTGCTTTGGAGGCGCTGACGAGGCCCTCAGCGGTGTGGTGTTCTTCTGGAGCGTAGACGCCCTCTCCGAAGAGGTCATCTGGAATCGCCGTCGACCAGTGCGCCATTGTCCTTCTTGCTCTTCGGTCTCGAATCATTTACTTGGACCGGAAGGACTTGCACGCCGGGCAGTCTCGAGCCTCGTGTTCAGGGGAGAGGCAGAGATTACATACTTCGTGGAGATTGGTGTGGGGGAATTTGGACCCACATCGAGGGCACTTCTTGAAGGGAGTCCTTTCCATGAGCCAGGACCGGAGCTTGGGTAGGCCCGAAGGCCGGCGTCGATGACTGGAATCGAAGGTGGAGATCGCGATCAAAACAATACTGCGAATTGGGGTGAGGATTGCACGTCGATTGAACTGGAAACCCGTTCGGAACCGGAGCGCGAAGATCACATCCGAGCCTGATGGCAGAAAAAAAACAATCTGAGGATGGAGCCGAAGCCCATGCGCAATACGATCCAAAGGAGGAGTCACCGACCTCGTGACTTCCAAAGACTTTTCAAGAGGAAAAAAAACTGCAAACATCCGGGCCCAACACCAGATGGCGATCTATACACGTGTGTAATCTGGGCGAGAGAGAGCGAGGGAGGAAGGGCGAGGGAGGAAGGGCGAAAGAGGAAGAGAGGGCGAGGGAGGAAGGGCGAAAGAGGAAGAGAGGGCGAGGGAGGAAGGGCGAAAGAGGAAGAGAGGGCGAGGGCGGAAGAGGAAGAGAGGGCGAGGGCGAAAGAGGAAGAGAGGGCGAGGGCGAAAGAGGAAGAGAGGGCGAGGGCGAAAGAGGAAGAGAGGGCGAGGGCGAAAGAGGAAGAGAGGGCGAGGGCCAAAGAGGAAGAGAGGGCGAGGGCCAAAGAGGAAGAGAGGGCGAGGGCCAAAGAGGAAGAGAGGGCGAGGGCCAAAGAGGAAGAGAGGGCGAGGGCCAAAGAGGAAGCGAGGGCGAGGGCGAAAGAGGAAGCGAGGGCGAGGGCGAAAGAGGAAGCGAGGGCGAGGGCGAAAGAGGAAGCGAGGGCGAGGGCGAAAGAGGAAGCGAGGGCGAGGGCGAAAGAGGAAGCGAGGGCGAAAGAGGAAGAGGGGGCGAGGGCGAGGGCGAAAGAGGAAGAGGGGGCGAGGGCGAGGGCGAACGAGGAAGCGGGGGCGAGGGCGAGGGCGAAAGAGGAAGCGAGGGCGAAAGAGGAAGCGAGGGCGAAAGAGGAAGCGAGGGCGAAAGAGGAAGCGAGGGCGAAAGAGGAAGCGAGGGCGAAAGAGGAAGCGAGGGCGAAAGAGGAAGCGAGGGCGAAAGAGGAAGCGAGGGCGAAAGAGGAAGCGAGGGCGAAAGAGGAAGCGAGGGCGAAAGAGGAAGCGAGGGCGAAAGAGGAAGCGAGGGCGAAAGAGGAAGCGAGGGCGAAAGAGGAAGAGGGGGCGAAAGAGGAAGAGGGGGCGAGGGCGAAAGAGGAAGAGGGGGCGAGGGCGAAAGAGGGCGAGGGCGAAAGAGGAAGAGGGGGCGAGAGGGGGCGAGAGGGGGGCGAGAGGGGGGCGAGAGGGGGGCGAGAGGGGGGCGAGAGGGGGGCGAGAGGGGGGCGAGAGGGGGGCGAGAGGGGGGCGAGAGGGGGCGAGAGGGGGCGAGAGGGGGCGAGAGGGGGCGAGAGGGGGCGAGAGGGGGCGCTACCCTCGAGCGAGCTAAAGTAAGAACATTTGGGATGGGATATAGTCAGGGTGAGACTCGACTCGAGTCGTGGGGTTTGAAAACGCTGTTAGCAGCAGTTGTGGACATCTAGGAGGCGACATTTAATACAATTCGTCCCCTTTAATAACAAGCGCTCGCCATTGCCTTGTCCTCCCCCTGGGCCTCTGAGCTCCGCGTCTGCTTCACAGCTGTTGTGAATACTTTTCTTAACTGCTTGTTAAATAAAAAAGCAGATAAGAAAAGTCTTCACGACAGCCGTGAATCAGACAAGCCCGTCCAGGAAAAAGCCAAAGGGAGGCAACTAAAAACCCTCCTTTCCAATGGGAAGCCAGTGCTCATCATAAACGCTGACGCTACCCAATGGAAAGGAGGGGCGTGATTGAGTCCCCTTAACTTGTTTACTACAAGTCTCGAGGCGAGGAGCGTATGCGCGCTCCAATGCCAGCCAAGACCAAAACCGGTGTACAAAGCACGTGGATGTCCTAAGAAATTTGACACTGTGTGGAACGCAGGGTGAGCCCAGGTGGCATCTAAATTGTATTGATAATACTGTGTATCATGACTCTCTGGAGTGCGAGTTTTCTGAAGCATTTCAGCTCTCCAACTCCCAGAACTTGGCAAAAGCATAGGGAAAGTGGTGACCTCCTTTGACACACCGAAGCTATTGTCTTGCTCACTGCGGAGTACCATTTAGTGCCTACAAATTTTACGAATACCTACATTTTTATCTCCGGAGGGAAGGAGAAAGGATTTTATTACGCAAATCCAAAATGGGGAAGAGCCAAGCTTTTTATTTTAAATCTTCAGATGAGAATAAGCGCTGCCCCTCAAGGTGAAGGAGAGGATATATGATGTATGGCTGTAAGGAGCCTCTGATTGCAGCCTGGAGAGGTTTACTTAAGTAGAAATTATCGAAAAAGAGATGGTACTGACGCGGTTCCAAGATATTTCAAAACTGCTGCAAGTGAATTTAACATTTCAATGCAGTAAGTAAGGCAAAATTGTGTGCGAACGCATGGTTAAAATATAAAATATCGAATGTTGGACAACGCTTCAGCATCATTTACTATTTAGGGAGGGAGCTCCAGACGCAAGAGTTGTACTTAAATGATTATTTTTCAAGTTTAATGTATTTGCACGCAAAAGAGCTTTCTGAAACTAGCAGAACAAAACTGTAAAGTAACTTACTGTTAAAAAAGGTACACTAAACAGCAAGTTTTTTTTTAAACTGTGCAGAAACCACTATATTTATACAATAGGCATGTGAGCAACCAAAGAATTCAAAGGGAATGTTAAGAGCTTGATCTTCGAAATTGTACATAAGCTCAGCAGGAGGAACTCAGTGCGGTGCAGCACAGAGAATTGTGCAAAAGGTGTGTTGATAGAGAACACGGGTAAGAGAACCCATGAGGAAAATGGAAAAGGGCAGAGAAATGTAACAAAGGCAAAGAGGGCTGTAGAAGAAAGTGAGATTGAGGGGTGGAGAAAAAAAACGTGAAGCACTACAAAATGAAGCACAGTTCACTGAGGAAAAATGGAAGTGTAAAGTCATCAAATTCTCAAATTATTTTCATTAAATTCATGAACATTAGATTGTAAACATGTGTGGGATCTGGGAAAACTTGGGAGAAATAGGTCTCCAGCTATAAACATAGAATGTTGGGCAATAGTGTATTACTTCCGATCTCATAAATACTGCCTATTAAAAGAACAAAGAATAAATCAAAAAGTAAAGAAAGAAAAAAATGCATGTACCCGCGTTGCTGCGCAAATCTCTTACATATTCTCTTTTAAAATAAAACGATGGGCAGGAAACTGTTCCCATAAGCATCTAGTGTAAATTAAAAACTGCACTGTAATTTTAAAGCAGACAAAAATCTCGGTTCCCTTTTGATCTGTCAGGGAAGGGAGGGTAGTTTAAAATTATAATAAAAATATCCATGTTAGAGACGGATTATAAATTCCAGTAACTTTCTTCTCCATTATGGTATTTTCAATATTCTTAATTGGGAAGACACGACAATTTAGCAGGACTGGATTAACAGGAAAGCCAGTCTAATGATGGTCCAGCTTTGGAGACCCGAGTATCTCTAAGAGAGCAGTTATCCATTTTTTCCAAAGTCTCATCCTGTCCTTTTGCCTTTGCGGAGAACACTAGGCCTAGGCAGTATACTGCAGTGGATCCAATGGTTCAACTGCCAACTGAAACATGGTTAAATGTACACGGGGTTTAACTTGCCTACTATGGGCAAGTCCCACCAGCGATGGTAAACAATATGTTCCAGTTAAGAAGTCTGCACTCTAGTACCATCTTTTCTTAGTTGACCACACATGATGCAAGTATGGTACTTAAACTATGGCTGTAGAAGACCGAATACAGTTAATACTGAAAATTCTCAGAATTCATGTTGGGGTACTCAGAGAACTATAAAGACTTCATTTAGCACTTCCTTTTGATACAGGGCTTTCGTGGGTTCTAAATAAAACGCTCCAAATCACAGGAGTAAGATTCCATACCGTAACCATCTCCAGGGATGGGTGACAGCTCAAACGGGGGAACTCCTAACAGTTCACACAAATTAGTCATGTTATTATTCTAGGCAACAGAGCAAACACGGCTAGCAACTTGTAAAATTTAGACACCCTAGCAGTGCTAGGGGCATAACGAGCATGCGTCATATAAAGGGGATGGAACACATTCTTATTACAAGATGGCTGCATCTCCTGGACTGCTTTGACATAGAGCGGGTTCACTCATGTCCAAGAACTCGGAGGACTGCCATTTTGCTAACAAAAGAGAATATTTATAATAATCTATAACTGGGGTCAGAGACTCTGGATACTTACCTCATAAGTGAGTGCATAAAAGTGTAATGTCGACAAGTGTAATTTCTGTCAGTTAAAGAATGCAGAACCATGTGTGACTAGGGTAAGCATGGGGAATTTTGAAGTCGTACGGTTTGTTGAAAAATCATTAAAAATCTCATTAAGTCATAAAAATCGGCATCTAATAATTTACAATCCATGCAGACGCAAAATTAGGAAATAAAGGCTTGAGAGGCAAGCACTTCCGTTTACTGCAAACACTGTGCCGCGAAGATGACTTGATTTTCTTTTTTTTTTTTCTTAAGAAGAAAGTGAATGGTATTTCATAACCAGTCAAACGATTAATACAACAGTTTTATGTCTACAAGTTAGGACCGCCTCCCCAATATAAAGCAGGTCATTTCTTCTATGAAGAACACAATAATGCAGAACAATCCACTTTCGACTTTATAAACCAGCAACCCCTCTAATCAGAAGTTTACTGCTCATTTGCCTTGGGCCCTGCAGGGCGCACATTGCCTCTCGGTTAGATTCATACTGTATTAATAGTGCAAACATTCAACATAATCCATAGAATAGGCACGTATCCTAATACTACCTTACTTCTACACAACTATAATTTAAAAAAAACACAGATTGAAGAAATTGACAGTGCATTCTCTATTTTTAGCCAATATATAAAATACAGGTCAGAAAAGTAAAGATAGAAATTCAAATGAATACAGTTCATTCAGGAAATGTTACTTTTGCCCATATTTAATTTAAAAACAGCAAGCTTTCAAAGTAGGTTCTCGTTTTTTCAAAGCAATAAATAAATCTAAAAGCGAATACTCAACGGTAGAACCAGTGCTAGATTTTCACACTTTGAGGATCTGTTTTGTAGCCACAATCAAGGTGTTAACCAACAATCTTACATCAGTATTAAACTTGTAATGACCCCCTGGAGGATGCCACTGGATATACTGAGAGTTGTGGTGTGCTTGGCTGATCTTTCCACTACTCTAGATGCATACATGGGGGACAAGTGGGGCTCCACAGGCCAAAGCGCGACTGAATGGGAGGCAATGACAGTGGTGATTAGAGGGCTGTGCCTGGGTAAGGTCTACAAAGTAAAAGCAGCAGCTACAGAGGGAGCTAGCAGTTGAGAAGTTCAAACTAGCCAAGGCTCAGCAACGAGAGTCAGGGACTTTAGAGGGACTGCTTGAAATGTTGGAGGTAAAACGTGTCCTGAGTGCAATGGGACAGACTGGACAGATTGACACTCAAGACGCATCAGCAGAGACTACAAATGGGTGGGAGGACAAGCCCAGTAGACTACTTACTTGGTTGTTGAGGCGAACTCCTCCAGTGTGTTTTCTGGATTGCCCCAATGACATGGTCGGGGTGATGCAAAGGGCCATAAATGACACATTCAGGATACACTTAAGGGATGTTTTTCAGAGAGGTCTGTAGCTCTCGCTGACGCTATACAAACCTTCTTAGAGTACTGCAGGTACAGATGGAAGGCTCCACATGGAGTTTTATCAGACCATTTCACCCTATTTGTCTGAAAAGCTTTATGGTGCTTTGCGAGGCAAGAAACATGAGGCTCTGCCTCCTATTATGCGAGAGAGCACGATATGCCTGATCCCTAAGCCCGGAGGGATGAGGATAGACCCGCTGTCCTAGCCCACTTACCATGACCAAGTCAGATACTAAGATTCTGTGCAAGATCCTGGCCAACCATTTGCATACCATGGTGCGCCAGCTGGTTCATGAAGACCGGTGTGGATTTATACCAAGCCACAGTTCAGTCATGAACATTCAGACACTTACTCATGTCGAACTCTTTTTCAGACTGATGAGCTTTTTCTGTTCGCGGTGGATCTGGAGAAGGTCTTTGACACTTTGAGCTGGACTTACTTGATGGAGGAACTCCAATCGATGGGCTTTGGGCCGGTGTTTTGTGGTTCAGTCTGTGTGCTCTACACAGACCTTACAGCGTACATTACAGCAGGATGGACAGTATCAGAGAAATGGGACATTAAGCAGGGCACGTGACAGGGATGACCACTGTCGCCACTGCCGTTCGCCCTACCCTGGAGTTTTGGCTCTCATGCACATGAAAGAGCTTCTCAACTGGGGAATAAAGGTAGGAGACAATGCATGTGATGCCCTGTATGCCGATGACACTCCATTTCCTTAGGATGCCCTGGTTCTTTCTTCTGCAGCAAGGTGCACAAGGGACAGACTATGATCTAGGCCTTCGGTGGGAGGTAATGGTTTTTAGGTACCTGAATACCATGGTTGCACAGGTGACTGCTAAACAATATGCTTACACATGCTAGGGTGATGGGTGGGTGGAGCACTTCCGTGCGATTTTGGAACACACTTCATTGTCCTTTTGCCAAGCTGTTTAAATCACGTCCAGAATGCGATGAGCCCTTCCTCACGTTTCAGGAATTGAAGGACACATTTGGGATAGGCTCCGTGCAATTTCTACAATTCTCTGAACTGGCTGAAACTGCGGAGGTTTGAACAGGTTTCTCCACTACTTCAACCACCTCGAATATATGAGATGCCATTCTGTGCTAAGATGAGGGAAGACATTTGAGCTTCTTGATCTACAAAGTCATGAAACTTGATCGACACAAACCCATACACAAGGCTTGACTGGTTTGGAATGCAGACATGAATGCCATAATTATTGAACGAATGGGCAGCTGCCAGTGAATTACTCTGGAGGGTCTCACAAAATTAATCCATTTATATTTCCTACATCACATATTTAGCGCCAACCACACTATGCAAAATATACTCGCCCTGGTCTGCGGGCTGTTCGCAAAGTTGCTAGAGACTGGGGAGGTATAGATGAAACTTGCATCACCCAGCTCCTCAAACCATTTGTCATCGTCAAGGTCCTTGAGGGGAACATATTCCTCCTCCTCCTCAATATCATCGCAGTTTTCAGGAGGGTAGGATCTGTTAAGGAGAGAAAAGTCCAGGGGATTTTGAGGCCTGGACGACACCCACATCAACATTGGGCAGCGCAGAGTTACCAATGGTTGGGCATCAGGATGATTCTCGGCTTGTCAAGCAGCACCAGAGAGCGCGCTGGAAGGGACAGAGCTGAAGAATATGAAGGCACACTTGATGGCATCTGCCCAGATCCAAGGACGGATCTAGAGGACCTTGTTGGTGTTGAAGGCAAACTCTCCAACAGTAACCCCTGATGGGGAACCACTCAGCCCCGTAGGGCCTAAAGTCGCTGCAGAGGGAGTCTGTGGCCTGAAGATAGCATGCATGGCATCACAAAATTCATTGAGCAGGCAGGCGTCACTCTGGCTCTAGGTAACGAGGAGGTGTGGAGTGGGCCCTGATGCTGTCTTCACAGGTGGAGTGCAGAAGCAGGGCCTGGAAGCATGATGTCGAGAAGAAGCTGAAAAGCACTTCGATTTCTTCTTCTTGTGCTTTTTAGACTTACCAGTGTTAGAGGTCGTCTTGGAGCAGGAAGAGTCTCTACCCTAGGATCGGCCACAAGATCTTCTGTGAGACAAAGAACCAGGAGCGCCACGGATCCTGCTTTTGCCAGGTCCCCAATGGAGCTTCATCTTCCTATTCGAATTACACTCTGGGCAGGCAATATCCTGACGACCTGACTACAGACACCAAGTGGGGGATATGATACAGACATCTTTCTGTGGCAGTTCCAACAAGGCTTGAACACTGAGGGTTAAGCAGGGGACATTATGTCCTAGCACACTGGGAGCAAAGCTTGAAATGGTAGACGAAAAGTCGAAAAAGGTTGTCAATAAAGGACCTAGGTACTGCTGCTGGAGTAGAGCGCAAGGAAGCCAATGCGCCGGAGTGCTACCTATATAGGTACCATGGTGTCACTTTCGATGCCGATCTGGCCTTCCCGCAGCCCTGGGGACCGCCACCTTGCCATGCTGTTCTTTGAAATGTATGTGGGGGGTGTTCAGGGGGCCCTCTTGCCCCTCGAGAACCACCAACTCCCTGGGATGAAATATGACAAATGCAGGTGTGGCCACATTGACCCCCCACCCAACCCGCTCCAAGAGGCCTAGGGGTTCAGGGTGTTGCTACCCTCCGCCCTTTTATGTTTTTTCTGTGATTCAGTTGAAGAGTAAAACAAAATGGCAGGGTTAGAAATGAGCGTGCTTCTGTATCAAATTGTACCTGGTTTATCAGCTGAGAGATAAAACGCTAATATTTCAGCTATGATTTGGTTATCTATTATTAATAAGGGAACTGGCCTACAATTCTCATAATTCGGATATCCTTATCAGGTTTCCAGCAGCACAGAAACTAAGGGTGCAATGAAATCTAGGTTGATAATATTCTATTGTTCGGGCGTTAGTTTGACACAATATTTTATAGTATCAGGTCTTGTGCAGCAGGATGCAATTCATCTAATAGGTACCTTCTTAATTGTTCTGTGAGCGCAGAATTTAATGTCAGAAAAACAAATCATGAAGTTGTAGTCTTGTTAGAGAAATTTTCACTCTTACAGACAGAAAAATATAAAAAGAGGCAAAAGTTGTGAGGGAGATATTACTCTAAGAAATTAGGGCTCGGCTACCCCAACCCCTTAGTATTTTCTTTCAGTCTGAGGGCTAGCAAACATCATGCTTTTTCTTCTGAAAATGCACGAGACTAGAGGCGATGTTGTTTAAATTTGCAGCTCACCATCAAAGTAAAGCAAGCACAACAAGAACAAACTACAAAACACATGATCAATGAAGCCACTATTCACTCCATAAACTGCCAGCACAATGCCATCACTTCCACCTCTTTTGCTTCTCAGCAGCTCAAATAAGTCTCCTCTTTTTCTTTGGTACCTTGAGTTATTGCTGCCTCTTTTACAGTATATTAATAGTGCAGTTTATATTTCACCCTGTTAACATCCACCTCCTGTAAGATTTTGGCCTGAGCTGCTAGTTGGGAAGCACAGTTCTGTGGAAAGGTACACATTCCAGTCTACTTGAGGCCTACGCTCGCCATTACCGTCCTTGGTAACTGCGTCAGGCTTCTCCTCCTGCAGGATCTGTGGTGGCTGATTTTTGACAGCAATGCCCAAAGGTCAGTATCAGTCCCCCAGTCCAGACTTTATGATGTGCATGGCGGGCAAACCAGGGGGAGATGGGTGTTTTGCAAAATTTATTGAGTACCTCAGCCACCAAGGATATCGGCTGGCACTTCTTACTCTGGGCATATTGCAGCCGGTTTTCCTCCACCATTCCCACTTATAGGATGGGAATGAGGCTGTAAAACCCCATGCTATTTAACTGGGTTCTATGAAACAACACACTTAAAGCCTGATTGCAGGGCCTCCACCACGAGTGTAGAGACCCTGTCTGAATCAGACGTTTACAGCTCAGGGCAAAATGCAGAAAATGTTGCTCCCTCCCAAGTAGTTCTGGTGACTGCCAGAAACTGGATAGCGCCATATCATGAGGAGCCAGTAGTGACCTTTGTACTGTGGGCCAATGTGTCCACATAATGGACTCAGCTGTGTACAAGAGGGCAGACATAGCTTAGAGTTGGGCCCTAAAGCCACTACAATCTTAACTTTAGACCTTCTCAATGACCCATACTTCCGGGGGCCAAGATAAGAACCACAAGTGTAGGACGATAACTGTTAAATGAGGGTCCCCGTTAAAGAAAGCTAAAGGCGGGGGCATTTGAGGCATCTATTGACTCAGTATGATGATCAAAAGTATTGGCATCCCCCAGCTGGAAAAGAGAAACTAGTAGATAGGCCGGCCAACTCAACATATTGATAGGTATGCTTGAGAACATGTATGATTTCTGCAGGATCGATCTCACAATGGCCCACCATTCATAATTATTTCAAAATTGTTGACTAAGGTCAGATGTCAATAAGCAGAGTTAGTTTTGGTAACAACTTTGTGGAACTCATGTGCAGCGTCCAGGGCTCCTGGAACAAGCTGTCCTTCCATTACTCCCTCTTCCGGAGACCCTTTAGGTCTGGTGTACGCAGCGTTCCCTCCTAGACAAAGATATTCATCCTTACAGGCTGTTAATAAATTCCTTTGATTTTCAGAATTGACCCACCAGTTCAGATGTAGCTTGCAACAGCTTTCAGTAAAATTGGATGTTCCCTATTTACTATTATAACAAAGTGTGGGGGATGTGCGTGGGTTAGATTTGGAGGAGTGAGTTTACACACTGGGGTGACTTATTGTGAATTGGAGGGAAAAGAGTGCAAATGCATTCATTTTGTATCTGTCCTTTCCAGTCAGTACCAGATTATGTTTTGCACAATGTCTTAAACAGGATGCGTTAGTTTAGAACATAGAATATAAATCAGCTACTGTTTTTTATATGAAACATTTTACACCACTTTCCAGCGTATCCCTTGCACAGTGCTGAAAAGGGTCACGGTTAAAGCAGGGCTCTATAGATACAGACTTGGGTGCTCATTCAGTCAGGAGAGTAATGACGTCCAAGTGCTGCTGAGAGTTAATTTGGAAGATATGATGACAATGGCTAACTGGTGAAGGGTTTCGATATTCATGAGGTTTCATTTGGAACCAAATTTCTTTAATGGCTTCACAGGTGGTACCAAAGACCTAAACAAGCACAATTCCCGCATTCAGTCCAGTCACAAAGTGAAAAATTTCCTAGCTTTCATGTCAAAATTTGAATTCTGTTAACGACCGGTAAGAGAGGATTATTCTCATCCTAATTATCCTTTGGTTGATGATCATAACATGGTATTATTGGACGATGTGGAATTTATCATGGTTTGGTATACTGTTACCAGCCAATGTTTATGAATTGTTTATTTTATACTTCGTGTGACCTGGATGACCATGATTAAATATTTTATTTTCTCTGGGAAAGATATGAACCGGGATCAAGTTGGAAATTGTTGACTACACTTCACAGCAAAAGGAAGTAGTTGCTTTGCAGATAACATGATTTGTAGTGTAATATCCTGGATCTGTTAGCTTTTTACTGCATGTTAATATTGAGCTGCTGAATTAATGCAAAAGAAAAGCATAATGCTAGCCATTATGCTCTTAATAGAATTAAAATTATTAGAGACTAAAGTTAGGAAAATGTGCCTTTTCGTTATCCTGATTTATTTGATATTTCAGTAGATAATGCTGGGCATAGAAAATATCAGATTCCAAAAGCATTTGCTTACTTGAAAATAGTTCTTTGAAGATGCTTCTCATAATATTTTGTTCCGATAGGCCTTTTCAGATAAATCTAACTGCTGACTTATTTTTATTGCTATGTATTTTAAAGACATTCTGTAGGGCGGTATTTCTGCAGGCTCTCTGCATTGGCTAACGTCCATTATCTAGGTCACAAAATTGTGATAACTTGCATTAGAGTGGTCAGACAAGGGTACCAACAAAATCGTTCACTTTATAAGTTCATGCAACAGTTTCTGAATGAAAAAAGTTCTAAACCAGTTAAGCTAACATACCATGGGCACAAAACATTGGTGTGGACTCCCTGCAAAATGGAAAAAAGTATCCTCTGTGGAGATAGAATTTCTTTATCACTCATTATGCCCTTCAGTGCATCCCAATCCCAGTTTGGTCCGGGACATACCATCACAAATCTAAGACAGGATTTATCAGTAAACTCCAGTTGCCTTCCGGTACCATACAAAGTGCAGGACTCAATTTAGACACACGGGGACTCCATTTGAAATTGATAACGATCGGTTTACCAGAATTGCCAATTTACATTTCTTATTCTCGGTTCTGCAACTAATCAAGACCTAGTCTACCGAATGTCTTTACCTCATTGAATACAGAGCTCTCTAGATGGAGGGAAGCACTCTTAAACTGGAGAAATAACTGGATGTATTTGATTTACTGTATTGCAAGATGATATTCCTTATATCAGAAAACGTTCAAGCCATTGAGATTAAGGAAGAGACGCAATTAATCCATCAAACTTTAACCCTGAAATAAATCTCTGTAGCGGTACCACAAGGAATGGTATTCTACAGTAGTGTGTGTAAGACTACTGGGGTTCTTACTGCACATGCATGAGAGACTGGTGTACAAATTACTGTGCTTTGTATCTGAGCAACCAACCCTTGCTTGACTAACTTAACATTATGTCATACTTTTTTAACTCTTCTTTCTTCACCTCTGTGAGGGAAGCAGTGCATTGCACTTTCTTAAATGTTTATCATTTGTACCGGATTTCCATTACACTTCCCTACATTACCCTTCGATCACTACATCTTATTTTAGTGACAACAAGAACTCCCTTTGCAATTCCAATCTAACATATATTACTTGCCCTACATTAAACTGCAGGTGGTAACAAAAAAAAAGTAACACCCATTAACAAAATTAACTGGATACGTAAATACTTAAATGCACATAGATGCCTTCATAATTAATAATACACTAAGAATGTGAATCTACATGTGCCATAACAAGTGCCAATACACTTTATTAATCAATTGAGATTGGTTTTTATACCCACTTAAGGTTTACTAAAGTTTTACCATCACTCTATACTTAACATTTTAAATGCACTAGTTTTGCTGTCCTGTACAGTGGACATTTTAGCTTAACCACACTAGTAAGTGTAGCCTCATTCTGAAGTTGGAAAAACGAAGCAAGGATTGATGAAATTAGTGTGGTCTGCTTTGGAATCGAGAAACCGGTCTCATCCATACAAGGTCTTCTCACATTCTTACCACCAGAAGAGCCTGAAACCTAAAAATAGTTTATTTGTGGGTTTTGGTCTGACACAAGTTCCTACTTTCATTCACTTGCACTAAGAAAAAGTGTATAAATGTGGCACCAAATTATATGTTTAAGCACGGCATGCTCCAACGGATAAGGGAGTAAAGCTCTGATCGGCAGGTTTGGCGTGTTATCTTTGCTTATTTTAATGCTTGCTGGCTATTTTTGCATTAAATAAGGTAGACGGCTATGCATTATGCCAATGTCGGTCTTCTTTAACAATAGATGACCATTGGACTTAAGCTTCAAAAGTAATATCTTTCCAAAGTACTACCATCTTGAATATTAGACATACTCGGTGCTTGGTCCACCAAGGAGATCAATGTAAAGATTGTGCCTTCCACTTCTGTAACTCCTGGAGGGAACTTATAATATGCGAGTGATGCAGTGCATGAGTTTAACACATCCACCACCAGACATTTCTGTAATTTCTTTAAGGATTTGTTCCATAGGTGACATATGTTCCAGGACAGGGAGCCATTACATCTTTCTTTTGGCTTCACGGCTGGCATTTCCACAATAAGTCACATTATTAGTTATCTAACTGGTTGTAGTGGTATATATTAATGGATGAACAGTGAACCTACTCTATGAATATCACTGCCCACGGTGCATATTGAAGGTTTTTATACCAATATTTTAAACCAATTACCAATAGAAGAAATTAATATGTATTTATACGTTTCGCATGTCATCACCACAAACAGTGTATGTACTTAACAAGACACTTAGAATTTTTTCTCACTATGATCATTCAGGCAATGAGACAAAATACTGAATGAAAACCACGAGTCTACTTCAGATCACTGCACTGTTTAGAGTCCTTTTTATGTTATTTCCTACTGTTGGCCTGTGGATTAATACTCATCAATATCTCCAAAATATGACTTTATAAAACTCCATCAACAGAGCTGGAGAAACCCGGATAAAGGAGAATTTGTAGATGTTTTCTTTATTTCAGTGTTTTGTTTAATATGTAGAGACTGAAATTTTTGCACTTGCTACAATTCAGTAATATCCCTGAGCAACTAACCATCACCACAGTTCTTTTGACCTCCAATGGAATTTTATTCCTTTAAGGACCACCTAAAACTTTAAGTGATGGTGTGTTCCGTAACCACTTTGCTCTGAGATACGAATGTGGCCTCACACGGATATCACTATAATGGCCATAATGCAGCGTGCCCTTCCTTCAATTCAGGTGAAGCGCTGTGCACTTCAGGGTACCTACACTACTGCCAACTGACATTGCCTTCAAATTCTCTGCATTTTGTTTGTAGAGTAAAGTATGATATTTTTGAAATGACAAGAAATGGGTGGCAACAATGGTTCCACAGGTGTCAAGAGTTTATTCTCAAGCGGCCATTTAATTTTAACACCGGGCACACCCACCAAAGGTCACAAGCTCAAATCCCAGCTAAAATAACACAGCCTTCTATTTTACCAACATCAGTGAATGTAATACTGTCAAATTAGTTAACAGTTCTACCTGTTATACACTGTATGTGCTAAACATAAGCTGCATCTGGACTGGTGTCTGAACGGTTACTTTAGAACCATGTGTTATGTCACTGAACTTCCAAAAGGACTACACCAAGAGCTTAGTGAAAGCTGCACAAATGCGGATAACTTGTACTTTTGTTACGCTATCATCAATATTTAAAAAAACAGCGTGACTGAGTTTTCTCCACTTCACTCCACTTCACTCCTTAGCACTCAATGTGTTCTTGTACACAATATTAAATTAAGCAAAAGCTGCACCGTACCTTGTTCCTTAGATTCCAACTGTGACTTTTTAACTGTAAGATCCAAAGGAGATTCTTGGTCAGCCATCAGAAGCTTGCTGAGCACAGGGTTCCTGGTAGTTGCAGCGGACTGCACAGGTGATGCTTTTGGCAGACTTTGGTTCCTTGTGCTGTTGGGCAGGATGGGGTCCTGAGTAGGGGTCTTTTTTGAGGTATATTCAGCAGCCAACTGTCTGATCATTTGCTGCATGATCTCACGAGCCACTAGGGGAATGTTTGGGTCGAAGACCCTTGGACGGTCTGCAAGAAAAATGTGTGCGTTTTAAAGCAATACATCAGACATTCTCCATACATTTATAGTGCATGAACACGTTATTTTCCTTCAAGCATGTACTCCCAAACCCTTGAGTTCTATGCAGGTCACTAGACGTTACTCACGTCTGAAGAGTTGCACAGTAACAAACAAAATGAAATTAGTAAATTCATTCAAGCACTAGTATCTTTCAGATTCTCTTGCATATTTATTATTCCACACCAATAGACCTGATATCCCCAGACAGTAGATATACTTTCATGTACCATCAAGAAATGGCAGCACCGCTGCTTACCTTTCATTTCCACAGCCTAACCAACTCTTTGTCAGGCAGTTACAGGCAAGTCAATTATTTCTTTCATACTGGAGTTTTCATAGATTTAGGACTCTGAATAGAGTACAATTCAGGATTTAAAGACATAACAGGGAAGGAAATAAGGTACCTTAAATACGTTTCGTAGCTCTATCTAATGGACTTCCTTGCCCAAACATCCCTTAAGCAGTCACTTCTAAGGAGTGAACCTTTGTCCCTTTCACAGCCTTACCTATTTCATGTAGATGTGTAATCTCACTGTGCCCTAGTTGCTACTCTAGCCCTTCCTTAAATGTCAAATGGGTTGCAATTGCCAGGGAACAGCCTATTTGGCCATAAGTTAATAAAATAAGTATATGTAGTGGATTATCCCATTTGCAATGCTTTCAATTGCAGCTTGTTTTGAAAACAGAAAGCAAATTTAGTGGTGGATTTAGTTTACGTTCCAGGCACTGCTTTGGGCAGAAAAACAAGAAATTGGCCTGTATGGAGAAAACTTGTTTTCTCAATTCTCCTGGCGAAGAGATTACTGCCAAAAGAGTCAACTTCAAGAGGAGAAATGTAAGGCATGGTGCATTTAATCAAAATAATCAAAAGTTTGCCAATCATCTGAATAGCACCATGCCCTGCTCCCAATTAAATGAAAGCCATACAGAAGAAACCATTTAAAAAACTGCATTTTCAGTGGCAATGTGAACAGAGTGTTTTCCAGAGGATTTCTTGTTAACTGCAGTCAAATATAAGTAAGCTGAAACGTGCTCTCAATAGTATGGAAACCATTTGCTTGGGTGATACAGGTCTGAATGAAAGGCCCTGAGAACTAAACAAGGTGTCCATTTTCTTTTGTAGCATTTTTAGTTGCTATTGCTAAGAACCTCAATAAAAGCTTCCGAAAAACCCAGGAACCAAAAGATCCTCAGGAAGCCATGCTAGTAAATTCATAGATGCTGAACTGCAAGTACGTTGTGCTACAAACACAGCCAGAGGAATGCCAACACACATTTCTGAGCCTACTGGAGAACTCTCAAACCAGCAGGGATACAATTGCTTAAATGGAAGGGGTTGAGTTTCTCAAAATCAAGGTTACGTGACCTATTTGTGTAGTCCCCAGTCGTGGGTCAACTGAAAGTCTCAGCTGATCACTCACGGTGTCATTTTGATTATCAGTGAATCAAAATATGAGACGCAAATGAAGTCTGAATGTCCATGTCCTCAGTCACTTGGCTAGGATACTCTGGATTTCCTCCTTCTTGCGTGTGGATACAGATTATGGTAGTCATGTTGTCCCCATAGCCTTACACTATTTTGCCAGTAGACCATGCTGAGCTCTAGGATGCTATATGAAGCAGGAACTATGGTGACCACAGTACTTTTTCTATAGTTTCGATAAAGTTAGGGCCTCATACTGAGAAGGTTACATTCATATTAATGGAACGCTCTGCCTCGGACCACCTGAAAGGCAGATCTTTTAGTTAGTTACATTTGGTTATCCACTATTTCGGGACCGACTGGACTGAAAGTTTAACAGCATTCTTGTACCTGGCTTGCTGGTGTTAGTGGACTGTGCAGGCAAATAAACCTGAAAATGGAAGCAAAAAGGCACTGCAGTTTTGCTGTTACAGTGCAAACATCTTGGATGGAATGATTCAGAGCTTGCAACAGTATCCAACACACTGGTTTTTTTTTTGCCACTATTAATGGTAATGCAAGATCTAGACCGCCCAGTGTGTAAGAGGAAGAGTAATGAAGCCACTGAATGGAATTAAGACAATGATTCCATGCTGCTTTTAGATCATCCCGTTTGATGTATGCTTATGTTGCTGAAATGGATGGTGTGGGTAGAAGGGATGGTGGACCCACTAGAAACTCTCTCCTGTGTTAAGAACAAAGGAAACGTTGCACGCTTCCTGGATGCCATTCAAATGAGGCAGTGATCGAAGCATGAATCTAGGTATGACTAATACAGCAAGGTCACCATCTGAGCAAGGGTCCATATTTATAAAGCCCGTGGGGCAGCACTGAGTTAAGGGCAGTGGCCTGTACTTCCAGCTCTTCTGAGTAGGCAAATGAAAGTTGGCATCTTGAAGGACCACTTAGCACATCTAGTAACTGTACAGCTGCCAGGGCTATAGCCAAATTCAGCATTTTGAACTTCTGCAGAGGAAGGAACTGATTGAGGTTATGAAGGTAAAAGGTAGGCAGGACACCACATCCTATTTCCTTCTAGGCAACCAATTTAGTAGTTCCAAAGCCCCCTTTTTAGGTCGAGCCATGCTGTATTAGGGTATGCCCTAGCAGCCCCGCCCACTGTCCGCCCATATTTGTCATTGGCTTTGTGTCATTGTCCTTAAATGCTGGCTTATGATTCGTAAATAGGCTTGTTAGTTCCTCCTTGGTAACACCTTGTCTCAATTTGTAACCGCCCATAACGACTGGATCTTTTACTTGGCTTGTTACACGGTCTCTGTTTCAAGTCCGTGAGCACTATATTGTTTTGTAACTAACTAAAGCATGACAATAGTGGCTGCTTCCTGCATTTGCAGCGCGCCCACACAGGACAATGGCGGCCACTGTTTTTGTACTTTACTACTTTTGGGATGAACTGCATGCGGAGTGCGGCACCTGCTTTAGAGACACCATGCATGGTTTCATTTTCTTTATTTGAGCGCGCGGCACTCGCTTCACGGACAACGTGCAATGCATTTAGATCCCGCCGGATTTGGCCCGGAGGAAGGAATAGTCCGTCTTGTGGCTGGAGTCTGCACTGTCGGATCCAGAATAGAGGTGGGTGAAATTGCCTCGTTGTGAGGGGATTAGTAGGCTTTTCACTCAAGACCCATCAATCAGGCTTCAGATTCTCGCTGCACTACTCCCCAGGTCACTCTGTTAGCAAGAAGGCACGCCAGTGCACCCCTAACAGACAGGGAGACTGTAGTCACATGGCAGCTCTTTTTCTGCTTTACACAAACAACGCGTCTTTCGTGTAGGCTCTCCGTCCCACCCTGTCGCCTAGGAACCAGCTCTTCCATAATGCTGATTACTTTCCTGAGGCTACCAGCCTGTAGCGTGGGTTCACTGTGAAGTGTGAGAAAAGAGAAGAGGCAGGTGTTTTACGTTGTCATGCTTATTCCTGCCCTTAGTACCCTGGCGGGAAGTTCTTAAAAATGCTCTCTACTCGATCCAGCGCACCACTTTTTGCCTGATAGTATACCAGCTTTTTATCGCATTCCACGAAAGGCTGGCTTTACTAAGGACACTTTTCAACAGCAGTCTGTAGTAGTGAAGGGAACTATTTTTTGTGAATCTCCTCACTGTGAAAGAGCAGATGGATGCCTCCACTCACAGTGAACGTAGCCAGTGGCTGAAGTGGGTTGATCTATTGCCCCATGCTGTAATGGGCAGAGCAGAAGTATGAATGACAATAGGCCAGTGGATGGAGAGGTATGGCTGAAAGACACCGAGTAGGTGTGTGTGCATATATATATTACCTACTGGCGATAGCCAGTAGGTAGTTATAGTTAGGACCACGTTTCCATAGGAAAACCTCAACATTCTATTTTGAATAACTTTGGCGCCGGTCGACGAATCCTCGCGAATTTCTCAAAATAGGTGGGGCGCTACGCTCCGCTCCTACCCTGAAAGTCTCGGGGGGATTCGTCAAGCGGGGGCTGAGATAAAAGGGGGGTCCCAAAACGCGTTTTTCCCATGCATTTTTCCATAGGACCTTTAGAACGAGCTACAGCCCGAATGGCTGAACAGAATTACTCAAAATTTGGCAGAGGGGTAGTCCCTAGGTCAAGGAAGTGCCTTTTGTAGGTTTGGTGTAAATCTGTTCAGTAGATTCTGAGAAAATAGCCTTTAAATCAATATATATATCTGAGCCAGCTTACGGTACGCTTACCGTACGCTTACGGTAAGCGTACGGTGGCGTGCGCGAGCGCGATTCTGATTGGCTCTTAGATCTTAGTAAACATTCGAATCGGCCGAAACCAGGAAGCGGCGGCCGCCATTTTGTCTCTCGCACTGAGAGAGATTTTTAAAATCGGAAGCCCAAAAACATGTAAAGGGGCTGTTTTGACAACTCCCTCCCACATAGTCATGTGGAGGGAGTCCCCAAACATCCCCCAAGTGCAAAAACGGTTTTATTTTTTTTTCGGCAATTTCGCGGGGTACGGTTACCGTACGCTTACGGTAAGCGTACGGTAAAAAAATAAAAATAAAAAAAACACTATCCACACTTACCCCACCCCCTGTGCTTTTGGTGGCCGAAGGCCACCAAATGTGCTGGGCTTATTACAATGGAAAAAAACACTATCCACACTTACCCCACCCCCTGTGCTTTTGGTGGCCGTAGGCCACCAAATGTACAGGGCTTATTATAAGGGAAAAAAACTTAGCATTTAAAAAACCGTACTAATTCACTGAAAAAACCATAGGTTTCACACACGTTATAGTTAGGAATTAGCATTTAAAAAACCTTGCAAATTCACTGAAAAAACCATAGGTTTCACACATGTTATAGTTAGTGGAAATTTTACTGATAAAAAACCAATGAAATTGCCCCGTTATAGTTAGCGCAGGCAACTATAACTCACGCGACCGCAATCCTCTGCTGATGACATATGTGTCTTTATGAAAAAAAAATATTTGTAATATATGTATAGCTAAAAATGTATGGAAGAAGACATGGGCAAATAAGTGTCTAAATACAGTATTAGCATCAGCAGAGGATTGCGGTCGCGTGAGTTATAGTTGCCTGCGCTAACTATAACGGGGCAATTTCATTGGTTTTTTTATCAGTAAAATTTCCACTAACTATAACATGTGTGAAACCTATGGTTTTTTCAGTGAATATATATATATATATATATATACACATACATTCAAACCAACTCCAATTCCACTTCCGAAATCAGACTCCGCCACTTGGGTGAGTTTTAACATCCAGGCTTCAGTTTATTTTCTCTGCTTTTAACTACAAATAAACAAATATATATATATATATATATATATATATATATATATATATATATATATATATATTTATCTTTTTTTTTTAGTAAAGTTAAAAGGTATTGGCATAGCTAACGGGGATTGACAAAGCCAGTAGGTGTCAACTATTGGACCTATTGGCTTTGCCAATGCTGTACAGCATCAGCAAAAAAAAAAAGAAAAAAAAAGTGCAATTACTAGCAGCTGCTGGTGGCCACATAATTTTGTAGGCGCATGCATTTATGTTTATCTATGCTCATGCATGTCTCAAATCAATGAAAATCAAGCTGTTGGGCTCTACCAATAATAAATTTTTATTTTTTTTAAACAACGAAGGACCACAGGAGTTGGAGGGGGGCTTCAACAGAGGAGCGGGTGGGGGGAAGCCACAGGGAGTGGGCAAGGGATGCCTACAAAATAATAAAGCTAGCGAGGGGTGGGGAAAGCAGCACAGGAGGGAATAGGCTAGAAAAAACATGGACTTCATGGATTTGATTGAAAAATGTAGTTTCCTGAATGGGAGCAGTGGAAAGGTTTAAAGCTAGCCAGTCAAAAGAAAGGTATAAAGTCTGTGGGATGAAGAAACAAGATAAGATGAACAAGAACAGCCCAAGACGTTCAATCTGTTTCACATAACTGTCTTCTAATCAATTTACTAATTCTTAGAAGTAAGCAGTGATAATTCCTTTTCTGAAGAAGGTTACACTGACCCCTAACACCTTCAAACAATCGGCCAATCTGATATCTGCCCTTTATTTCTCAAAATAACAGTGAGATGTGCCAGTCAACAGTTTACTCATTTTCTGGAATGTCGTGCCCTCCCCAACTAACAGCATTCAGGTTTTGGCTCAGAATTCAGCTTTGAGACAATGTTGATTACAGCCACTAGTGGCGTACATTGAATGAGGGGGAAGAGCTACTCATCCTTCGAGACCCTTCTGCCTCTTTCGACACGGTCTATCATGTCATCTTGCTCACGAGGATTGAGATGCACATAGGGGGAACTGTGTTGCACTGGTTTAGTTCTTTCCTAAGCCGACAAACACAAGCTGTTTCATTGGCCACCTGACAATTCACCTTTAAAACAGTGATGCGGTGTCCCTCAGGTATCTTGCATTACAAGTTTGAGCTATTGGCATTTTAAACGACAATGCCTTTTATTTATGTTTTTATTAGCAAAACAGATAAATAAAAGGCATTGTCATTTACAATGCCAATAACTTAAACTCTCGCAAATGCGAGATATTGCATTGCAAATGCTTGTTGGCAGTGGTACTGGTTCAATCACTCGTAAAAGGAAGTCCTCTGCGACTTATAGATGCTCTTTGGATGCACACTGGGAAGAGTCTAGCAGATAATGAACTAAATGATTATCCACTACTAAAGACTCAAATGTCTTTGGTGACTTGACCCAGTGGTGCTAGTGAAATGAAAGTCTTGTCCACAGCTGAGCAAAGTGGGCCTTCCAAGCTGGGCCACCGGATACTCACTGGGACTCGGCAAAGGCTTGTGGAGCAGACCTGTTCTCTCTGAAACACCTCCTACCTCACCTCATCACTTACACAGAAGTGAAGGATCATGCTGGCCTCATGCCGATAGGACCCCTTTGATTTGAAAGACCTTAACACCTTTGCAGACCAGAAATAAGGTTTGGCTAGTATCACTTGGATGCTACTCAGATTTAGCCATGACTTAGGCCACCTGTTTTCTTCTTTACTTAAGTACCTTTCCATCATAGAAGAAAACAAAAGGGTTACTTAACAGTAGGAGAAGTTTTGCAGCGTGAAAGGTTTTTTGGATTTACATGCTGTGAATCTATTCTGCCATCTCGTGGTTGGGACCAGAATCTTGTTTAGTCCAAATCCTATTTTTGCTTCTTCTTTTGAGCAGCGTCAATCACCATTTGCTGGGAAGTTCATCCGTTGTGTGACATCAGATGTGCCCCTGGAAGTTACTGTGCGTGGTCGCCATCTTTAGATTCCCCCCCCCCCCCCCTTGGTGACCTTGGTAGTTTGAAGCTTCCTTTCTTGAAATGGAAGTGAATCCAGACAACTCTTCAAGCTGCAAAATTACTCCTCCTGATAAGCAATCATTTTATTTTGCAGAATGAATCTTTTTCTGGATTCACATGCTGTGCATCGGTTACATAGCTGTATTTTTGTCCTTGGGGAAGACGGGTTGTGAATATGCTTCAGTTAGCTAACAGGTATTGTACTACTCTCTCACTTGTGCTTTCTTGTTTATCTGGATGTCCATAAAGTAGTGTTTCGTGAAGGTGTGGATGGCTATGTCACTACTAGGCAGACTTTGCTGATGGGCGCGGTTGCTAGAAATGCCTGGATTGCACCCATCTTTGCTGTGCCCCCTGGACCTTGCAGGCAGAGTTTTCCTTGCTGTTGTGTAGTAGGTGTGGACTGTCTCTTCTATCCACCATGTGATGGTCCCTTTTGTTACAGAACATGCCCTTGCTTGCCCTGGCAAAGGAGAGAGTTGTTTTCCCTTTCGTATAGTCTGTCTCTTGCAGGCAGTCTATGAGCACTCTACGCATGTCAAGGTGAATGCGCCCTTTCGGCCGGGGATTTAAAATTTCGGAAGAAGGCTGGTAGTAGGATGATCTGATTGACGTGGAACTGAAATACTACCTTTGCATGGAACGGTTTATTATTAGTACTACCTTGTCCTTCTCGATCTGAAATTATTATTCAAGGATGGAGAGTTCTTCTAGCTCACTCACCCTATGAAGCGGCATGATTGTCACTAGGAAGCCAGTTTTTAGGGCTAGGAACTTCAGTTCTGCCTTGGGCATGAGTTCGAACGGTTTTGCTATCAGCTGTGTAAGTACTATGTTCAAATTCCACATTGGTATTAGTGCAGCTCTCAGTGGTGTCACCTTCTTTGATCCTTCCAGGAATCTTTTTACCACTGGCATAGTGAAGAAGCTGTCCGCATTGTTCCTTTGGTGTACTCAACTATGGCAGCCAAGTGGACCATCAGTAATGTGTAGCTTAGGCCATTGCCCAGTAGGTGGGCGAGGTATGATAATACTGTGCTTGGTCCTGGTTTCCAGCCTCTCATGGTTCCTGCACCAACGGATGTATCTGACCCATTTGGCTGTGTAGCACTTCCGTATGCACAGTATTATTCCCTTCATGAGGAATTCCATTGTCCTGGTTGGCACTTGAAGGTGCCTGAATCCTAGATATTTGGGAGCCATGCTGCCAGATTGAGTGTGACTGATTCCCTGAAGCATATCCTTCAGTTCTCTCTCCATAGGTACCACATCCTGTAATGTCTTTGTGGGCATGATCTGTCCTCTGATCATCTCTAGTAAGTCAGACTACCTGTACACTGCAAAGCGCGGAGCATGAATGACATACTTGACTGTTTGAATGTGTCCAATACTCTGGGGAAATCAGTGGAAATATCCCTGGCCAATTTATCAACAGGGAATTCCCTTTGGATTGATGGTGTGGAACTCTGCACACAAAGTCTTGGCTTTTTGCGTTCTGTAAGCTTGCTAACAAATCTATGCTTGGTGTGCACCAATGTCGGAGCACGACGTCTAGAACCTCTTGTTTTATTTTCCACTGACGTAAGGTGCTTGTCTGTCTGCTTCTGTGTTATGTTCTCCTGGGAGGTGCATCGCCACCAGTCTTGGAGTGCCCACTTCTATACATCCTGTGCTAGTTTTTATAGCTGGAACGACTTCACGCCACCCCCTACCAGATCCCAGTTTGTTGAGGTAGAACACTTTTGCCGTGTTATTAGTTTCGTTCAGCACGGTCTGTTCTTTTACATGTGCCTGGAAGGCTTTCAATGCTAAGAAGACTGCTTTGAGTTCTAGTAGGTGTATGTGCACGTCAGCTGGGCTACAGAGACCCCTAACATTTAGGTCGTCCATGTGCACTCCCCAACCCTTGTGAGGTCCCTCTGTTATGGTCACTGTGATAGCTGGTAGTTTGAAATGTCTCCCTATTGATACAATCCTTGTGTTCCGCCATTTCACTTGTTTCTGATCCTTTGCAGTGATCACCATTAGATCCGACCAGCTACCTGTGGCCAGTGACCATCTGATGCAGGACCATTCCTGTATGGGTCACATGTGTAGTCTTACATACAATAGGAGTTGGATGCACAATGCCATCAATTTCATAATAGTCCTCACCATCAGAGACTGGCCCTTCAGTTAGAGGTGACCCTGCCCAGTTAGTGCATTCTCTCTCCTGGGCACTGGGTATGCATGTGCTGTCCTTCAGTTCAGTGGTGCCCCAAGAATATCTTCTCCTGCTCTGGATGTGGAGATACGCTTCGTGGTTTACAGTGAACCCCAGCTGTTGCAGCATGGAGAGGACTGTTTGTAGGTCTTGTTGGCACTTTTGCTGTGAGCTTGCTTTCACTAGCCAGTCATCCAGGTATGGGTAGACATGTATACCCTGCCATCTCACATGTGTAGCTCCTGCCGCTAGGCATTTTGCGAACATTCTTGATGCCGATTTCACTCAAAAGGGTGGAACAATGACCTTGTCTAAGACAAATCTGAGGTACAGTTTGGGTCTTTGATTTACGCAAGTAGGCATCTTTTAGGTCTATGGTGGCCATGTTATCTCCCCTCCTTAGGAGTGGGATTGATTACCTTTTGTAGCATTGTCATTTTGAAGTGTTGTGTTCGTATGAACTTGTTCTGAAATCGGAGGTCTAGTAATGGTCTCAGTGTTAGTCTCCGGGTACTAGGAAGTACGGTGAGTAGATACCTCTTCCTGTCTTCCTTGGAGGGACTTCCTATGGCTCGTTTTTTGGATGAGCTCTGACATCCTGACACAGAATGAACAAGTTCTTATTCCCTTAATGCCCTTCTCTATGGGAGGAGGGGGGGGGGCACAGGCGGTGGTTTCTCTCTCTGTCTCGTGCTGTTTCGCTGGATGTTCCCACTGTTGTTGTGAGGGGTGGTGTGCAACTTGCTGGATGAAGACATTCCTGCTTTTCAGAAAAATCCCTTCAACTGCAATGACCCCATTGTTTTGCTACTATTCTTATCCTTTATTTGCTGTAGAACCTCACTCACAGCTGTTCCGAAGAGGGTTCCCCGATAAGAAGGATGTTGATTACAGATGCCTTTGCCTTCAACCAAGAAACCTATAGCCATGCAGGTCTTCTGAGGGTAGCACCAACGCACATATGCCTGCGAGCACTGTCCATCTGGCCCAATGTTGACTTGAGTGATGAGTTGGCAAAGTTTCTACCATCCTGGATCACTGTCTTGGCCCTCTTATTAAACTCCTCCCAGAGGTGTTGCATAAGGCCCTCCATCTTCTCGCATTGTTGGTGGTCGTAGCAGTTGAGGAGTGCATTCAAATTTGCAATTCTTCTTAGCATAGCTACTTCCCTTTTTATCTTTCTTCCCAGATACATTCTGTTACTCTCCTTTTCTGGTGGTGGCCCAGTAGATGTGGGTGCATTGTTCCTCTTCCTGGCTGCTGTCAGTATAATGGAGTTCGCTGCTCCATTTCTGATGTACTGAGGGTCTTGTGTAGTGTTTGCATCTCTTCTCCAGCCACAGGGAAATGGCCCTTGCAGTGGCTGACTCCCAGAATGCCTTTTTACCTGTCTATGCTTCCCAGCATCCTGGACCAAGGTAGAGGTTTGCCGTCTGAGATGGCATCAGTGTGTCGAGGAGGAAGCACGAGTTCTCCCTCTCAAGATGCTCCCTATCTTCCTCGAGTTGGATCTCATAAGTGTCTGCCACCCTCTTGGTGAGTCCATTGTACATGGACAGGTCATCCAGGGGAGAGTGCCTGAAGGGGTAGTTGTCAACACCCTAATTTTTGGATTCAGCACCGAGATCCTGCCACGCGTCATCATGCTGCCCCTAGCCTTCGAGCATGGCGGATTAGTCATCGTCATAACTGAAGAGTGCCTCCTGCTTCTCATCAAGTGGCTCCAGCGTCAAGAGTACATTAATGTCCGGTTGGTTATCTCCCAATTCCGCTGACTTCAAGGGTCTCGAAGGAATGCATAGTCCTTTAATTGGCTCGTCTGACTCAGTTTGCCGCTTCGAGCTCTTGTGCTCGAGCTTTAGTTCAGTTTTGGCAGTCTAAGGTGACTTACTCTTCGAGGTCGCCTTTTTTTGTCCTTCTCCCTCATCTCTTGCACCAGCTGCCGTCGAGAGTTGGCTCGAGGTTTTGCCCCCAGTGGTGTCCTTTGTTTGGGACCTGTGCACCACTGTTTGCACTAACCTTTTAGTCATCAATTGTTTTGATGTCAACACAGAGGTGGCTTTCAAGAGTGTAGGGTCTGTCAATGCCTTGGTTACAGTCTGCCACTTGGCCATCTAAGAGTCTCTTGCAGACTCAATCCTTCCAACATAGACTACATTCTTTGCGTCTCAGACTCCCTACCACATGTTGGCTCAGCCTCTTCGACTTTTCCCTACTCATCCTCACTGGAGAGGCCTTGGTCCTTGAGATACTCATTGTTCCACTGAGTGGAAGTCATTGTGTGTTGCACCAGTCTCTGTTTGTTTCGTTTTCAAGTTTTTCAGGACAAATTCTGCACAGGCCTCAGTGCTGTGGCCCTTTCAAGAGACAGAAGGTTAATACCTCACAGGTCTCCCACTTTGCGAACTTGCGAGAGCAGTTGGCGCAAAATTTAAAGGGACTGTTCTCCATGTCTCTGCATTATATGACCACGTGGTGCATACTGGGGCGGTCTCCAGCCGGGGTTGGGAAAGCTCTCTTTCTCAGTATTTAGAGTGCTGTACTTCACAGTGATCTTCGGTGTTTCTCGGTGGAAAATAACAGTTTTTTGCTGTTTTGAAGAAATTCTTCAGAGCTATTCTGTAGTGTTTCCAGACCCAAAGGTGGAATAAACAATCTGAAGATGGCGATCTCGCACAGGAACTTTTGGGTTCATGTTGACGTTACACAGGGGATGGACTCCGCACCAATTGGTGGTTAACAACAGGTCCCCCCCTCCCAAAAACAAGCATTTGTAATGCAATAGGTCTTGCATATACGCGACTAAGCTTTTGGCATTGTAAATGACAATTCCTTTTATTTATGTTTTAAAAACCAAAACATAAAGCCATTGTCATTTACAATGCCAATAGCTGAAACTCGCGTAAATGCGAGACCTATTGCATTGTACAACAAGCATTTCTATTTACCCATAGAAGTGAAATAGGACTCCATGGCAACCAGCAGTTGCAAGCAGATGCCTTCTTCCGGTTCCATCGGCTATGGAGGGGAATGAGCATTCAAGGTGCGGGGGACGCTGTCGAAAAACGGCATGGGGCAGCCACTGGCTGCTTCTCCAGGTGAAAATAAGGTGAGCGGCGGCTTTAATAAAGGCGTACCGTGCTAGCAAAATAGATAAGTAAATAATGCATTTTAAAAGGCGCAAGTTCAGAAGCAAGATAAGTTGCATGAGCGCATGGAAGCGGACTGTGCCGCAATATAAATAATAGCAGCCGCTATAGTTGAAGGGTATCGCGCTGTAAAGTAAATAAATACTTTAATAATATAAAAGCGGGTGGGTGCTGGGATGTCATGGATGGAATACGGAAGTGCATCAAAGAAAATAATGCTCACCAACTTGTAAAGCAGACCGTGTAACACTACCAGTAAATGGTCCAGTGGTTATGGGAGGTAACAAATGCAGACAAGGCGGTACCAAGGAGGGATTAACAAGCCTATTTACGAATCAGAAGCCAGCATTTACGAAGGACAATGAAACAACCCAACTACAAATATTGTCAGGGCTTCCAGTGCATAACCCAATACAGCATGCCTCGCAGAGCATGCGCACTGCCGCAAGGCTTGACCTAAAAATGAGAAGACAGACAATACAGGATTTCAGACTCACCCACTAGATGGCGGAATAGATGCACAGCATGTGAATTCAGAAAAGGATTTATGCTGCAAAAAAAGTTCTGCACACTGAAGGACAGTTTGTTAACATATCTCCTGGGGGGAGGAGCATAGCGCGCAACCAAGATGGCCGCGTAGGTGCGAGGCTCCCGAGGACCTCCGCAACCTCCTACATCTATCCTGAATTCATCCTGCCTCGGTTGAGGGGACTGTGTTGGTGAGCCTGAGCTGAGGTGGTACCCGTTTTCCGTTCTCGAATCGGACCTCGGGTGCCGGAGTGAGCACCGATTGAAGTTTGCGGCCTTCTCGCCGAACCCCGGATTTGCGTTGGGGGTGACCCAGTGGCAAAGTGAACAACAACGGCGGGCCGGGCCTGGCGAGTCGCGTACCCCGCACTTTCGCTTTCGCACCGTCTCTGCAGGTGAGATCGCGGAGCCTTTTGTGTTGGTGTGGCCTCGCTGGGGGACCCTGCCTGCCTGCCGGCTGTGACCCACCCCGCCGATCTGGGGTGGCCCCCCCGGAGCTCGTGGCCCTGATTGCCTGCCCTCTACGGCGTTGCTGGTGCGATTGTGGGACCAGCGGCGATGGCCACGAAACAAGATGGGGATCGGTCAAAGACCAAGTCGACCCGGCGTGGCACCGTCCATCAGGCCAACAGCATGGACCGCTATACCCTCCAGAGGGGATCTCCCGGCGGACCGCACAAGTCCCCTGAGGGCCCTTCTGATGCCCCGGACTTGCCCACGGATCTGACTCTCCACGACGTCATGGGCGCCATTTCCGAGATGAAGGCCTCGGTGGGCCAGCGGTTCGACACCCTGGCACAGAAGATCGACGCGGTCCTTGTGGATGTTGGCCTGGTGAGGGCCGATCTTTCCAAGACCAACGATCGAGTTGATTCTTTGGCCCAAACCGCATCGGGCCTCACGACTGAGGTGGCGGCACTACAACTGGAGGTACGCCGGCTTAGTCAGGCGAGCGCACTTATGGATCGGCGCCTTGAGGATTCCGAGAGTCGGGCCCGGAGGAATAACATCCGCATCATCGGAGTACCCGAGGGACGGGAGGAAGCGGCGGCGGATCTATTTGTGGAGGACCTGATCGCTACCCATCTCCAGCCTCGGGGACTGAGTAAATTTTTTGCCGTGGAGAGGGCCCACAGAGTTCCCGGGGGAAGGCCGAAGCCCCTCCGCGACCTCTCATTGCCCGGATTTTTTACTTTCGGGACAGAGACGCGATCCTGCAAGCTTCCAGACTACATGGGCCGGTTAAGCTGGAAAATATGGAGGTGAACTTTTACCCTGATTTCACCCAAGCGGTCCAGAAGCAAAGACTGAGCTTCCTGGGCGTCAAACGCCGACTTCGGGACCTGAACTTAAAGTACGCCATGCTCTTCCCGGCCAAGCTGCGAGTGGAGGTGGATGGTTGCACACACTTTTTTGATCGTCCCGAAGCGGCCGGGGACTGGCTGGACACTCTCTCCGGGGATCGTGATCGAGATGGCGGGGGGGGGGGGGGGGGCGGCGGGAGGAGACGGCCCACTGGATCGGGACTGAGGGGTCAATATTGGGCCTCACTCTGGACGAATACGATGCTACTTTCGATCAAGCGTCTGTCTTTGTACATTCCCCTCCCATGGAGGTTGTGTGGGGTCTAGAAGGGGTACTCTTTCCTCCTCTAGGGGGTCTAGCTAGTTTCATTCTATAGGGTCGACAGGCACACTGCAAGTTGGGGGGGCTGTCCGGGCTCATGCAGGGGTGCAGAGAGAGGGGAGTTTTGTTGGAGTGGGTGGGTTGGGGTGGGGTGTTGTTCGTTTACACCACAAGGCAAACGTATCATTGTGTTATCTCTACAGTGCTCTCTGGGGGACGAGTGATGACTTCTGTTTATGATGGGGGGTAGGGGACTGAGTTTGTTGTCCTGGAATGTTAATGGACTGGGGGACAGGATAAAACGAGGTGTGGTCCTGCAGTTCTTGAAGCGAATTCCGCCCGATATAGTTTTTCTGCAGGAGACGCACCTCATTGGCAACTCCTTTTGCGCTATGAATCGACGGGGCTACCGCCTTGTGGCCCATTCGGGCTTCACGTCTGGTTCAAGGGGTGTGGGCATTATGGTTAAAAACTCGCTCCCGTTGGAGATTGATGAGGTGCGCCATGACGATAGGGGACGTTACACGGTTTTGGTGGGCAGAATAGAGGGCAGAGTGGTCGTTTTTGTGTCAGCATATGTCCCGCCGGGGCTGCAGACGACCACCTTTGCGGACCTGGGGCGCCTCCTCCTTGGCCTTCCGGGGGGGATTCTAGTGGTGGGGGGGGGATTTTAATGCTGTAGTTTCCGGAACTGTGGACCGTCACCCCCCTAGGGATCTCCCCCGGGCCCAAGCGTGGTTATCTGGCCTCTTGGATACCCTGGGGCTGGTGGATTGTTGGCGTTTAAAACATCCCACGCAGCTACAGTACACCTTCCATTCAGGGGTTCATGGTAGTCTCTCACGGCTAGATTATGTCCTGGTCCCAGCGGCTTTTGTGGGGAGGGTGGGAGAGGTGCTCCATTTGGCACGGGGTATTTCGGACCACTCCCCGCTCTTGTTGCACTTTGATATTTTGCCGAGGGTAGGGTGGCCCCGATCAATCACTGGTACCTGCGTGACCCCACCATTCGCGCAGAGCTGATTAAATCCCTTAAGCGCTATTTTGACGAGAATGTGGGGTCTGTGTCATCGGCGGTCTCACTGTGGGAGGCGTTCAAGACAGTACTCCGAGGTGAGGCCCTGTCCCTTATTTCCCACTCCCGGAGGCGCGAGCGGGAGGAGGTGACCCGTGTTGAAGCTGAGATAACCGAGTTGGAGGGTGATCTGGAATGTGGGGTGACGGATGACAAATTACACGTTCTCCAACTCAAGCAAGCGGCCTATAAGGCCCTCGTCACGGAGGCGGCCAGGGGCCTCAGTAGAGAGCAACAGGGGAGACTGTATGATGTGGGTGATAAGGCTGGTAAATTGATTGCGTGGCTGGATAAAAAAGAGAGAGCTAGTCGAGTTGTCCCGTTGATTGAGAAAACGAATGGTGTGTGTGTCACTGAACCGGAGGAAATTGTCTCCTGCTTCGCGGACTATTTCCGTGGGGTGTATTCCCCAGTGTCTTCCCGCTCTGAAGAGGATTCCCATGGCCTGCTCAGAGATATCGCGCTGCCTTCCCTTTCGGAGGAGGACAGAGTGTTGTTGGACGCCGCTCCAACCTCCGAAGAAATTGCCCTCGCCATACGCTCGGTCGCTTCCGGCAAGGCCATGGGTCCTAATGGTCTTCCCATCGAGTTGTATAAACTGCGACCAGATACGCTGGCGCCGCATCTCCGTGCTATGTTCCTTGCGGCCCACTCGGTGGGTTCCCTCCCGCTAGACCAGCGTCTGGCTACCATCGTGGTTATCCACAAGGAGGGGAGGCCACAGGACCGGGTTACATCCTATCGACCCATTTCGTTATTGAATGCGGAGCCCAAAATTCTCGCCAAGGTGTTGGCCAATCGGCTGGTCGGCGTGGTGTGTGACTTGGTCCACCAGGACCAGTCCGGCTTTATTCCCCATCGTAACACAGCGCTTAACCTGCGGCGTATGCATGGGGTGCTCGCACGTGTCCCGTTCATACGGGAGCCGGCCATCTTGGCATCCTTGGACGCCACTATGGCGTTTGACACACTTGAATGGCCATATATTTGGGCGACGCTCGCGAAATTTGGGTTTGGCCCAGGGTTTATCAGCTGGGTTAAATTGTTGTACTCTGGCCCACTGGCGCAGGTGGTTGTGAACGGTAGAGTGTCGGCTCCGTTTGAGTTGGGCAGGGGCACGCGGCAGGGCTGCCCGTTATCGCCGCTCCTTTTTGCGCTTGCCTTGGAGCCCCTGGCGGAGTGGCTGCGGTGGGAACCTTCTATTCGTGGTCTCCGCTGGACCCCCGAGTATGAGGACCGCGTATCTCTATACGCTGACGATATTCTCCTGTACCTGGCTTCCCCACGTAAATCACTGATAGTACTGGTTGATGTATTGCATTCATTTGGTCGTAACTCCGGCCTTGTCATCAACTGGGCTAAATCGTGCGTGTATGTTCTCTCTGGGGAGGCTCCTATCCTTCCGCGGGGCTGTCCTATCCAGATCGCCCCGCAGGGATTTAGGTACCTGGGTATCTTCATCACCCTGGACGCGGAGGCCCGGTATGATCGAAACCTGCTTCCCCCCCTCCAGCGCCTGAAGGAGGATGTCGCGCGTTGGCGGCGTTTGCCGCTCTCGCCGCTCGGCCGGGCGGCATTGTTTAAGATGATGTCGCTGCCGCGTTTCCTGTACGCTCTGCAGAATACAATGGACCTCGTCCCGGCGCGCTACTTCCGCAAGGTGGAGAGTTTGCAACGCCGCCTGTTCTGGGACGGGAGACCGCGTATCGCCCTGGCGAAGCTGACGCTCCCGTGGTATGACGGGGGGATTGCCCTCCCGGATATTAAACGGTATTATTGGGCCTCCCAGCTGGCTGCGATTAATCACGGCCTATACGGGCCCGCCCTAAACCCGGCCTTTGAAATGGATAAGATGCTACTGCCAGGTGGTGACTATAATCGAGCGCTCTACTCCAGCTCGCTCGACGCACCTCTGACGGGCCCCACGCGTGTCATGGTACGAGTGTGGCACGCGGCTAATGTAGCGATGGGGTGGAAGGATCGTTTGACCCGGGCGTCACCACTGTACGCATCTGAGCAGTTGGGCTCCCTGTGGACCTCGAAGGGCTTCGAGAAGTGGGACATGATAGGCATCAGCAGGGTGGGGGATCTCTGGACGAGGGGGGGGATTCAAAACGTTCGAGATGCTGCAGACGGAATTCCAGTTGCAAGACAGGGAGTACTTTCGGTATATGCAGATCCGTCATGCACTATGCTCCGCCTTCCCGGACGTCGCCTCCATCCCGGAGTACTCCCCTCTGGAGGATAGAGTGCTGGATGGACATGTACCGGAAAGCACGATCTCGTTAATCTATAAAAAACTGATTAATGACCGCTCGGGATTGCTGATTGATCTTCGCGAGGCTTGGGTTGCCGATGGATTGGAGCTGGACGACGAGGACTGGGTCTCTGCGGTGGCCTCCCCGAAAGAGGTGGCCATACCGGCCCGCCTTCGCTTCGTCCAGCTCAAGATACTCCATAGGGTCTACATAACGGGGCCAAGGCTATTGCGTATGGGCTATGCTGTGGACGGGTTGTGTAAGCGTGGGTGTGGTTCTTTGGGGACCTTTCTTCATATTTTGTGGGAATGCCCAGAGGTGGAGCGATTCTGGCGTGGTGTGCATGAGGTCCTGCGGGTGGTTACGCGTGTGTCGCTGCTGCCCGAAGCGAGGAGATGCCTGTTGAACGTGGGGGAACCAACCGACTATTCGGCGCCACAGACGTGGTGGGTGACTCTGGGATATATGGTGGCCAAGCGCGATATTGCTCAACTGTGGGGTTCCAGAGGTCCCCGACTGTTTCGGCCTGGAAGGAAAATATGGACTGGTGCATGTTTCGGGAAAAGGTGGTGTATGTAGCAAGAGGTAAGCCTGGGACATGGGTGAAAGTATGGGGCCCCTGGAACGCCTACCGCGGGGGAATCTGTGCCCCGCCGTTATTGCCCGACCCATCGCCTGCCCCGTCCCCTTAGCCGGTTTCGCTCTCCGGTACCGGGCACTGAGTCCACCCAGTCCCTGTCCTGACCTTCTCCCCCCCCCTTGATACTCCTATGGATTGGTAGGGTCCCCCTTCTAGGGGAGCACATGCTGCTGTTTGAGCGTGGGTTGCCTTGTGGTTTGATTTTGTTTGTTGTTATTTATGTTAAAAAGAAACCGTCATGTGGGGTCCGGATGGTGTGGCCATCAACGCTGCTAACTCCTGTACGTTTCCCTTTGCCGCAGCATGCGTTCTACTGTGTGTATCATATGCTCCTCTTGTTTGCTAGCGGCCGGCCTGAAGGTTGTAGGCCCATCTTTGTATATTCTTTGAACTTTGTAATAAACGGTTTCAAAAAAAAAAAAAAAAAAAAAAAAAAAACATATCTCCTAAGCCTTCTGTTTCGAGGTATTGCGACACAAATGCCTGTAAATGTTGAGTCAGGTATTCATTGTCCCGGCACTTATGATGGTAAAAGTCTGAGAAGGCTAATGTGGACAACATAAGCAAATCCTGCAGCCGAATCCAAAGGAAGGCTTTAGGACAGGCATCTCCCCTAGGATTTCAGGATCTCACATATCTGACTTGTCCGGCAAGACTATCACAACCCCTGAGAGAAAGACAACCAGGCGCGAATTCAAAAGGGATTGAATTCCGAGGAGAACAGCCTTTAGTACAAGAACGGCCCCCTGAGAGGTGGAACAGTCTGGCATAGAGATCACAGCTCCTGAGGGACAGATAGGCATGAATTCAATGGGACTACGCCCCGAGAGTATCTGTAGGTACTGAAAATGACCCCAGAGAGCCAAACAGCTGTGCTTTAGAGACCAGAATCATTCCTGTGTAAGCAGGCTAGCCAAGTAAGCTATGGGGATCACATACACCCATTAAAGAATAGATCACGTGTTGGGGTAACTCCACAGCAAAAAGATTTCAGAGGAACTAGCTTGTAAAGGGTCCGTTCTGCTTCACCTTTGCCTCCTGTACTTTGGAGTTGACTGGGGTATGTCGAACTGTTTAAACCGAAATGTGACACCAAAAGCTAGCTCCTCTAGAAAAAAAGATTGAGAATAAGAACACAAAATACCAGCTCTAGAAAAAAAAGCAAATAGATTAATGCAAATTCATGGTTGCATCAATGGGATTCTTCTCAATTCGCCCTTTTTCCCCCATACAATTTCTCAAGCATGGATTTCTAGTATATTCAATGGACAAATACAAAACACACTACATCTGGTTTGAAGTACTAATGTATTGAATCCTAAATTCTGGACTATTGAGACACATACATAACAAGTAAGACATGTTCTTTAATGTTTGGCAAGGTTGTTTATTTGGGTTGCAAAAAGGCCAAATTTGCAACTGAAAAGACGTTTTAGAAATTAACTGGGAAGTGTGGAATAAATTGCTGTAGAAGTTAGTCAGGGTAGGCTGGTGTCCACCACATGCAATATAGTCCCTATCCTGTTGGATCCAGTCAAAGGTTTATTAGTTTAAACCTGAGCTCAACCTCTCATAGCTAAGACACAGAAAGCAGACAGGCTTAATGCAACAGAAATGAATAAAGAATTTTAAAAGTACCAAAGCTGTTAAGTCGAAAAGTTAACAAAAATAAATCCAATCCAAAAAGAGAAAATGTTAATAGGGAAAACGACAAAAGTTCAATCAATGAAATGGGAGATATGAGTTTCTCTCACCTTTAAGTGAAAATAGCACCAAATGTGCAAAGCAGCAACAATAGTTAATAGTCGCAGTAGAACAGGACTTGTGTGAATTGAGGACAAACGCGATGCATCGCAGGTCAGATACACCAAGTAGATTGGCCCTGCTAGAGCCTGGAAGTAGGGAACTTCGAAAAGTTTCAAGTCACACTTTGAAAAGGCACTTTGTTTTTCTCTACACTGGACAAACCTGAAACTAAAACAGATGCCATGGAACTTGTGGTCAAACATTTTTCACAGTAATTCCTTTGGACTCCAAAAGAAGTTTGGGAAGCAACTACGGGAGTACTACTTCATAACTCCCAGGACCTCAGGGCAACACTTCGAGACTCTCAGGAAAGTTCAGTCCAGGTCCAGTAGCCACTGGTCAAATTATGCTATTGGAGCCAGCCAGTGGGGAAATCATCCTTGGTGTTCCCTGGAGATCTTTATCGTTTGGATTTTCATTGAAGGAGGGCCAACATCTTTAGGTCCTTCTCACAGGTCAGACGCCAAATACAGCATGGTTAGCACCCTTGGTAATCTTCGCAAGTCCAGCAGTGTTCTAATTAAGGTAACCTGGGGTGACAGATTTATACTTGGCACCAGCTAGTGGATAGGGGCTAATCCTGGGCATTCCTTAGCCAAAGGGATAAAAGTTCCCGCGAGCAAACCTACCAACTTTTTCAGTAGTTCCAGTCGGTCTTCATTCAAACAGGCCCACAATATCATCTGCCAGAGAATTTTCAAGATGGAAAGTCTTCGACCACACCAAACCCTCGTGTGGTAACTAATCTCTTCGTCATAATTGGATCTTTCATATATGCACATGCTTGATTTGCAATAACAAGCTGTACATAACACAAGAATAGAGAGGGAAGCAGGCTCACCATGCAGAACCGGGCTGCGTAGAACCTCATGTCCTACCGTTGACTCAGATCCAGATAGTAATGCCTGGTGAAGTTGTCTGCTTTTTAATGTCCTCTAAAGGCACTCCATCATAGAAGGCCGCTGCTGTAGCAATAGCGCTGGTGTAGTGACCAGTCACTCTGCCCTGTAGAAGACACTTTGCCTTGTTGTGAAGCAGGTAGACAGCCAATGTGCAATGCCTTGTTCAGACAGACTGCCTTTTCCAGGATGGGTAAATGAGAAGTAATTGATCTGAGGAATGTCTAGGTTTTTCCCCATGGAGAACCTGATGCACCTGAAGACATTCCGAGACAGCAAGGATCTCTTTGCAGAGGTGGATGAATTACAGAAGAAAGATCGCAGGAAGACAGGCTTGCTAAGTTAAAGCCTGAAGGGGCATTCGCATGAATCTTGGGTTTAGTCGTAAATTCTTTAGTGTCACTAAGATTGGGCTTTTTTTTTTTTTTTTTTAAAACAGCTATAGCTCAATGACTCTCCTTAGTGAGGTGAGAGCAAGCAGAAGGATTGTCTTCCACAAAGACAATTTCAGGTGCACAGTGTCAGGCTCCTTTGGAGTTGGAGGATGCCTCACTGGAGGAATGGCAGCAAGGAGTCTTTTCATGAATTGTTTTATAATACATTTTTTGTAAGAATAAAGTTGAGTTAAAGTCTTCTGCACTTTGAAATCTGGAAATTGCAGCCAAGTGAACTCCAACGAATGAATATTTTAGACCACTTTTGGCTAGCTTCAACAAGTACAGCCTCACCTTTTGGGGCCGAAGGGAAATTGGTGTGTGGTTCTTACCTTTGCTGCTTCTTCAAGCAGCAAACATATATTCCCTCATAGATGAGACACGGGCCTTTCAGGCTCCATCCGGATCTACCAGCCAATTACTAAAGCAACTACATTACACATTAAGGCGGGAAATCAATCAAAGACTTCATGCAACCACACTTATCCAGTATCACAAGGCCAAGCGGATCCCAAGAGGGTTACGCATAGCACTAAGACCCATGCTATTTAAATTTAATAAACTATTCATGAACAAATGGTTTGCCATTTTGAATAAATGCTCCTTAGATCTCATCTTATTGATAGTCGAGGAATTATCGGCCATTTTAAAAGAACTAGAAACAGAGATTAAGGATTTGAAAGAAGATCTATCACAGAGACTATCATCTGAGGAATTACAACAAACTTTAAAAGACATGAATGATAAATTGGATGAACACGCAAAAGAAGTGCACGACCGCAAATTGCGGAAATTTCGAAGGGACACCATCGACTACAAGCTCGATGAGGTGTACACCTGGGCAGAGGTGTACGCCCAAAGACGAACCTTCCGAAAACCCGAGGCCTCGACCTCTGAAGAGAGCATTGCGACGGAACAAGATACACTCTCCACTCGCACCCCTTTGGTTACAACCACGACTGAGAGCATACCTTCCACTAGTGGGATGAGTAAACAAACACCTTTTTTAGACTTGGGTCGAACTTCCAACCATCCCCCGGAGGGCACCACAACAACGGGAGGCGCTACCGGCGAATCAGGAGGGGAAAAGGCCCCAAAAAAGACAACAACAAATGGAGGCCGACGGAATCCTCGGAGGAACTAGTCATGAACATCTCCAGTGTTCATTTAAAACCTATTGAAAAAACTTTACTCAACAAAGGCATGTCTTTTGTGCCAACCTATCGCACTAATGCACTTGAAACTGAAATTGCACTATTTAAATTCATTCGAAAACTCAGATTACGGTGGTTTTTCCACCATATCACGCAAGAACCATCTAGTACACCTGCAGAGGACATCGCATCAAAAAAATTCAGGCCTAAAAGTACATTTATGGCACCTATTACTCACAAGGCCATTGATCTATTTGAAACTCTTGTGAAAAAAGACCTTTTACGCTCTCACCAAGTAACAACTATTAAGAGCAATTTAAGCCAAAAAGAATGGGCTACACTCACCAACTTAGCTTCCAACAGAAGCCTAACTTTTCAACCGGCTGACAAGGGCGGCGCCCTAGTAGTCATGGACACCACTTTCTATGAGGCCAAAGTGGATCAGCATGTTTCGGATACTGACACGTATTTGGTTCTAGACACAGATCCTACTGATACTTTCCAGAAAACTTTGTCCTTAATACTGTCAAAAGCCAAAGATTTAAATTGGATCAATGATAACACCTACAAATTCTTAAGCAACAACTACCCAAAAAGACCACATATATATATGCTTCCAAAGATGCATAAGAACCCGGTGGACCCCCCTTTTCGCCCTATTGTGGCGGGCTGTGGGTCACTGCATGAACCATTAGGCAAATTCATTGACCATTTCTTGCAACCGCTGGTTCAGAAATGGGTGACATACGTACAGGACACCACGGATTGCCTTAATAAACTACAAAGTGTCACGCTACCCAACACAGAAGAGGTGCTTTTAGCCACCATAGATGTCACGGCCCTCTATACCTCAATCCCCCATGGAGAAGGGATTGAGGCTGTCGAATGGATGTTGCTTCAACATGATTATGCTGAAACCATGAATATTTTTTTGCTTGAGTTACTTCAGTTCAGCTTATACCACAGCTATTTTTCTTGGAAGCAACAGTTCTATTTGCAAAAGACTGGCACGTCAATGGGTTTTACTGGGGCACCCACGTATGCCAACATTTTTATGGCTAGATTCGAGGATGAACACATTTTGAACAACAGCTCATGGACAGAACATCTACTATTGTATCTCAGATACATTGATGACATTTTGGTCTTATGGAGGGGCACGAAAGAAGCTTTGGAGAATGTGATCTTAAGTTTGAACGACTGCCATCCCCACATAAAATTCACATATTCTATCGATGACACTACCATCAACTATTTAGACATTCAGATTGAAAAACGAAACTCCACACTAACAACCAGGATCTTTAAGAAACCAACCGATAGGAATAATGCACTACATTTTCGGAGTTTTCACTCACATTCCCTGAAAAACCATTTACCTTTATCTCAGTTCATCCGGGTGCGCAGAATCAGCTCAGATGATGACCAAGGGAAAATTGACACCGAAATCATGTATCAGCAATACCTAGACAGAGGTTACCCTGCACCGGTTCTGGATACGGCGAAACTTAAGGCATACAGTATGGACAGAATGCAACTACTGAAAAAAACTGAAAAATCTGTTTCCAAACGTGAAGTTTGTGTTCTCAAATACTCTACAGCAGCCATGGCGATCAAACGGAGTATTCTCAGGAGATGGGAAATTATAGAGCAAGAAAATGATTTTACCAACGTTTTTCATGCCAAACCCATCTTTGCCTTTTCCAGATCTAAGAACATCAGAGAGATTTTGGCCAAAAAAATTCCCAATTCACATACGCTTAAATACTTAGGGATGCGCAAATGCTACAATTGCGGTCACTGTGGGAATGTCATGGTGGGTGACACCTTTACACATCCACATACGGGCAAATCTATCAAGCTCAAACATTCTTCTGATTGCAACACAGCCATGGTAGTATATGCCATCAAATGCCCTTGTGGCCACGTTTATGTGGGGAGGACAACCCGTAAAGTAAAAATACGGGTCACTGAACATAAAAGTGCTATTCGCACTTCTAATCAGAAATCGTGTTTAGCATTACACTGGAACACATACCAGCACACCATACCCCAACTTCAATTCACTGTCCTTGAGCAGATATCTGATTTCACACACGCTGATCCCAATAGGCACTTGGCTCAAAGAGAAACATTTTGGATACGTTTTTTACAGACCATGAGCCCTGGGGGTTTGAATGACAAAATTGAACTGATACATTTTCTGTGATAAAGTATGGTTGCATGACAACAACATCTTGATGTAATTTTACAGTTGCTTTATCGTTAATTATTGGAGTTTGCATTGTTTTATGTATGTTTAATGCGATTTTACACATGTATTTTGTACGCTGATTCACGCACATTTAGTTCACAGGCAGTCTTGCCATTCACGAACTAGTTATTGTTAACGTTTAATTTCTATGCCTTTTCTGTTCTTTATTGGGTTTCTGGTTATGATCATTCACCCGTTCAGACATGGCGCCCAGAGTAGTCCACTTTCTTTGTCCACGAGTTTCCCTATTGGTCACATGATCCCCCACGGCTTTTTCTAATATGCACCCGCACGTCCTGGACATATTGAATCTTTGCCATTTGAAGATAGGATCCCCTCGAGGTCGAGTAGCACGTTGCATAAAAAGGTATGCGTATTGGTGTAGAATTAATTGTTTTTAAACTCTAAGTAATGAGGCACCGCTATGCATTAAGCTTACGGCACCATTTCTTTACTTTACCCTCAGACGTTGTGGATGCGTGTTTTACCACTGTGTTTATATCGAATGGATTTGGATGCTCACGCATCATGGATTAGGTGAAGTAAGTGGCACCTTATGCTGGATTCTTTTTTTCCATCACTATTCGATCTCTTTTGGCAACACTAGATCGTCCATTTCCATTTTTGATACACAGGTTCTTGTGAGTGACGACATGGACCTCTTTCTCGTGCTAATTCGCACTTGAACGTTGGGAGGTGAGTCCTCCGTAGGCAATTGTGGTTGGATTACGGTGGTTATAAGGTATTCGGTTCACTCGAGCACTCAATTTTCTAATTCACTAAAACTTACTTTTAAGCGCGTTTTATCACTCCGACGGGCACTTTTCATTATACTCAGGCGCTTTGTAATTGGTATCAAGTTTCTGCACTCACTGGTGTTACTCATGTATCCCTTGTTTTATTCTTACTCATCTTTTTTTTACATTTTCTTTTTTTCATTCGCTTCGAGTCTTCAATAAACTTTATTCACAAATTTCTCTTTTCTTTGCATTTGCATGCAGAATATTGGCTGGATAGCATTGGATGCCAAGGGCTGCACAATGTTAAATAATGTCACACATGGACATATGCATAAGTTTGATTGTACATTTGCATAGCTTTCATTCGAATTGACTTATATACGTACATGTATATATCTTTACAGTATTCCCCTGAAGAAGGTGTTTGTCACACCGAAATGCATTGGGACACTTGACGTTTTTCTGAATATACCAAGAAAATAAAGAAGAATCTCAGAATTTATGAAGATTCACAAACTACTGTTTTGACTTGCAGTCACCATTATTACTTTTTCAATTTCAATGGTCAGATTGTATTATTGGACAACTAAAAAGTGTCTTGGAATATACTTATTGTTTACTTTTCACTCAGGACGTTGTTTATAACTTTAACTAAAATAGGCACCATATGTGCTCTCTGTCTACTTATGTTTCGCAATTGATGTACGTCATATACTTGTTTACTTTCATACATTGACCAGTTGCACCTTATAGGGCAGGTGGATAGTGCGCCTTTTTCAAACTTTTGTTTCAAACTTTTGTTTGAATAACTTTTGGTTCTTACCTTTGCACCATGAGCAGAATCTTTTTCCATTTTCCACTGCCCGGACGAAGTTCCCATTCATGATCTGAGTGAAGTGGAGCAGATCTATTTGGTCGTTTTGGTCCCAGGTGGATTTCATACTGAAATGTCCACCTCGTAGAGGATGGCTCAGTCCCACAGCATCCGAGGCTCTTCCAATAGAGAATGGGATCTCGTTCCACCTTGCTTTTCCAATGTAGAACACAGAAATAGTGTTGTCTGCATAGATCAACCAAGCTTGTTTTGTTAACATCAGAAGGAACGACTGCAAGTCTAGCCTAATGGACCATTAACATCAGATGTTTATGTGGAGTTTGTTTCCATCTCGGACAAGAAGCCTCTTGTGAAAAGCTCTGACATGTGTGCCCCATTCTTCGAGCAACACATCTTTTGTCATGATTATGCGGATTGTTGGAATGGAAGACCTGCTTTGATGGGAACCTCCAGCAAACGGGGTTTGACTAAGCAGTCTAGTGACTTTCACCATGTCAATCCGAGGTAGTTGCCTGCTTCACTGGTGATCTATCTCCTGCTCAATAAGCCTCATGCAGAGCCTGAAAAAAGGAGTCAGATGGATGCAGGAGGACACAAGATCTAAGCGGATGTGTATTCTGACACTGTTCACTTGGAGCAAGATGCCTTTGGCATGGTCTGAAGTTTTGCAAGACTTCCTGCATAGGGATAAGCCTTCCCCAGTTGAGGGTCCAAGATTGCCCCAAGGAACTTCAATCTGGTCATAGGATGAATGGAGGATTTCTCAGTATTTAGGGGTCAATCCTAGTGATACGATAGGCTGAAGCATGCAGCTGTGGAAGGTCAATTACCTACCTTTGATGGTGCTTGGGTGCACAGCACCAAGCATGTCCAACAAGGGACATGCTTGGTGCTGTGGTCTTCCAAGGAAGGGAGCTACAGGAGTCAGGCGCTTTGATACAATTGGGGGTGCAGACCTCAGATCAAATGGAAGCATTCTAAATTCAGCACTGCCCTGCCACTGAAAATCTCAGGTATTGCCTGTGATGTTTATGTATAGTGACATGAAAACAAGCATCCTGAAGATCTAGTGATGTGAGGCAGTCCCCCTTCCAGTAGCTTCGTGGGAGTTTTTGGAGGCTTACCATTCTGAAGAATTGTTTTTCAAGAATTTGCTCAAATGTTGGATGGTCAAGTATAGGCTTCTACGGACTTGATTTTTTTCTTGACCAGAAAACATCTAGAGTAGAATTCACAATTCTTCTGGTTCTTTGGGACCTTTTCGATGACTGCTTTTTGGAGGGAATCCCTTGCTAGCTCCCACAAGTGATAATTATTTTCAGAGCAGATGGTTGAGAGGTTTCCGTATAATTTCTGGAGTCGGACGACACTGCATTATTTGGAGCACCCACGAGCGGTTGCTGCTGCCCAAGCAGTGTCAAAAGCAGAGATTCTTCTTGTAACAAAAAAACACTGTCAGTAGGGGGGACAGCTGTTAAGTCAAGCTCTCTTCTAGTTATTCTGTGAGCAAGGTTTGTCTTCTCCGTTTTTCCTCACCAATGTTCTGCCATAGATGGTAACAGGATCTTCTTTAGACTCCCTGTTGGGAGAAGGCTACACTGTACGCTTGAGATCTCCTTGAGACACCAACAAAAGAGCAGAGGATGAGCGTATGTACTGTAGACAAGCCAGGATCTGGGGCATGACAGTGTCCGTCTTGACTTTCTCCGGGGTGTCTTCCATATATTTCCCAAAGAACGTTTGGCCATGAAAAGGAACCTCTGGTTGGACATCTGGATGAAAAGTTCTCCAATGCCTTCCCTGCCTGTGCAGGACTGCTGTCCCTGCGCGCTGATGGAAGACTGCTTTGTAAGCATCAGTTGCTTCACTGATGATGCACTTGAACTTTACCTACTAATGGCCTTCGCCTCTTCCATTTTATCCTCAGAAATGAGACTGAAATAGAGTGAAATGTTTTGCCGCATTTGTTCATATTGTCCCAGGATGGCCAAGGCATTTGCAGCTTTTATGGAGGTTATAACCATAGAGTGTACTCTGGAGCTGTCAATGTGCCTGCTATCCATGTCTGGAGGAGCTGACGTGATAGTATTTTTCTGATCTACACTGGGCAGCTGCCACACTGATGGGAGTCAGCCTTCAAATTGTGACTCAAGCATGCTGGCACACATTTTTTGGGCCCTATGCTTCTTTTCAAAACTGGGTAAATCTGCCTAAAGTGTGGCTGGTGTACGCATTAGCTGGATACCCTCGGACCAGACAAAAACCAGGACTAGAATAAACTTTGTAGATTTTGGAGAATGTTCCTCAAAATCATATGGAAAACATTGCTTCTCCAGTATGGGCAACAATGGTTGTGTAGAAACCTTCAGTGGTATGCACCAATTTAAGACTGAAAAGGGAAGACGCACATTGACTAGTTTGTCGTCAACAAGGTCCCTCCAATCGACAATGGATAGATATCCGGGGCCGACAGGGGAGACGGTCACTACAGGGGTTGTAGACAGGAATGAGATGCCAGTCGACGGGATGGTCAACGATTTGGGTGGCAAAACTGACTGGATGCTAGCAGCGCTGGATTTTCATGCAATTTTATACGCAAGTCGTGCATCACCTTTTAATGCTTTTTCAAAGAAAGGCGTTGTCATCTTTGGAGAAGGAGCCTGCAAAAGCTTTGGAGGTAAATTGCAGCTAAGTTCCATATGCTTCCTTTATTATGCTTCCTTTGTGGAAGTGCTTATTGGGACACTTCACTAAATCTTCCTGGTAAGAGAGGGCATCCACTTAAGAAATGGAAATTCTCTTCTCAAACATACAGCCAACTTCCTTTCTCTGTCCTGAGGAATCATTTGAAGGAAGGTCTTACAGATGTTGCAGCAAGAAGTTTTAGGACTGGGATAAAGGCAATAAATGCACTGATCATGAGGCTCATCAGTGTAGATATTCAGACTAAGCAAGACTTGAAAAGACATCTTTTTCAGCCACACGGATAGCTGGTCACAGCTGACAGACTGCATGGGCCAGTGCTAAGGTGAAAATCTCAGAAACCTCCTAAAAATGGTTTAATGGAAACTGAAGATAAGTCTGTGCTTGCAGTCCACGGAGGACAAAGCAAAGATCGAGGAATTTGAGGTTAGAGCAGAGACGTGGGGACTCTCTCACAGAGACAGTAATTAAGGTGGCCTCTATGGAGACAATGAGAGTTGAGCACTTCAGCCAGTCCTGTGGAAACTTGGGTTGTTTCAAATGAGCTGGATGCGCTATTAAATAACTGTTGTTTAACACTGGTTACTGCTATTTAATGTTTATGGGGAATGAGTCACCCAAGTGGATATGCGACTAATCCAATGCTGGATAACAAGAGGTCACAGCAAGTCAACCTGTGCAACAATTTTCTAAGTAAATATTGGGGCGAGTCCACTGGCAGAAGGCTCAAAATGGACTCACTGGGCGCACACACCCTTTATACAGCTGTATATTGTAAACCCATGTTAGCTGTAGAATTTTTTCAGTTAAAGACATGGCTAAAGATGTTCTGGATTGAAGGCCCAGCTAATAAATGAGGCTGGGGCGAGGAGTGCACTACTATAACAATTGGGTATCCATTTTTTTTTTCAATTCGTACAAACAGTCAAACAACCGATAACCAGTGATATTTCAAGATCTTTTTAAAGCGATCGATTTTCAGTAAAACATTATTCTCCACGAGGTGATTTTAACAAAATAAACATTTAGAACATACAATGAATTTGTGGTGGTAGTGCCAAAAAACAGGCATTGACAACTCCTAGAATTTGCTACAATGTCGGGCATACTGGATCAAACGATTGGACACCTCGAACCCAAAGGCGTTGAATGATAAAATTTATAAAAAAACAAGCCATCTCTATTTTAATATAATGAGTCACTAAACTATCATAACAATAAGGGTTTCACAATTAGAATGGGAAGGAGCACAAAATTGCACACACATTTCTTCAAATACATTTCCTTAAGAACTAATCTTAGAGCAACTAAGAGGTAGAAGATGACAATATTAAGGATAGCAATTTGATGTCATTTCAATTAATGCTTGAATTGCAAAGTTTGTTACCTAGCACCGTATGGATAGTTTCACATGGGTAAATCACTTTATTAGTTACTCTGATCGCAGTACGTGGTACCACATGCTTGCATGATTCATTGTGCATGGATAACCAAACTTTTGATATCAGTATTCCTACGTGATCATCGGGACACTCGAACATATATAATTTTCATTTAAGCAGGACTGTTTTATACTCCAGAGTTCATCATGAATAACGAAGTAGTGGACATTCGGAGAGGTGAACTGATAACTCTTTGTCTTTGAATTTGCCCGTTGATTTTTGAAGTTTCCAGGGATACATCAGTAGTAAGTGGACATAAGCAGCGCGATTATAACATGAGACTGGCTCACTCATGCGTTCTTAATGGTGAGACCTTTGGGCTAATAGATAGGTTAGACTGTATCACTGATAACTTTTGGCTCTTGTCAAAATTATTCAGTGACAGGGAGGAACAGAGTTCCGGCGATATACACATACGTTTGTGCATCGGGAGGTTTATAAGTACTAGAAAAATATGCGGAATTGTTATATTTATTTTGTTGATGTCGGAGCAATTAAGCATTTAGATTGTACAACATGGCGGGATCAGTTGTTGTGCACCGTGATCATGTTCAACTTATGGGCTCCACTCATGGCGTACTTTCGGTTATTTAGTCAATCTGCGTTTATGTAGTGCCGGGATTCCATCTTCACAGTTTCAGCAATGTAAGGGCCTCAATCGCTTGAAAGTCCAGATATGGCAAATTGGATTGATGGAGTATAACTGGAAAGGGTCAGCTTGACCTAATTACGGCCTAATATGGACATGTTTGTTTTGATAGTGCCGTGTTGGGGACAGTGAGAGGATGACAGAACAGCGCGTCTTTTGGAAGTTGCCAGGTATGAATGGTTACGCACTTGTGTGCGAATACGTTTGTGTTTAATTGCGTAGCTCCTACAAGTGAAGACCATGTGTCATGTTACAGATCATTCTATGACATGTTGGCATCTAAGTCGTGCACTCAGATACAATTGGTTTTCATTCCTAAGTGATGTTTGTGCCATTGGTTGAAAAGATTGTTGGGTTACACATTGTTTTGAAGAGGGTCACCCAATTGAGTTGATGTGAACACCAGTTGGATTTATGCATAATACAATTCACAGTCTCTTGTACAGTTTCACTATTTTCAGCAGTGAGATTGTCTGAGGAATAACAATGTTGGGAAGTGAATTTCACTTGAGTGTGATCTAACAACCCTATAGAAACACTGAGCAGCACCATCATTACATATGTCCATTATGACTATTTGATCCCCAAACGATAGGCCTAACTCGATCTTCTACTTTATTAAAACTAGGAAATTTGATACAAGACTGTTTTGCTTCAATGTGTTGCGACCACCCAAGGAATCGAGACAAGCCAATATTCAATTAAAAAAAGGAACTTGGAGACCATTCAAGCATGTCAATAAACTGCTGATGCCAACCTAACAGAAACCATAAGGAAGACCCTGGCAATTTCTAAAACCGGTGATGAAATAGTCAGCCATTTTAGTTCTGATCAGATGGAATAGCTTATGAAATAATTGTATACAACTTTAACACTCAGTCTTAATTTGTTTTTGTTTTTTTTGTTTGTTTTTTAACGTTTTCACACCCATTTTATACTGGTCAAAGTACTCAGTTTTGCCAACAACCAAGTATATATATTTTAAAAATTACCTTAGAAAATTATACATACATGCTTAATACTAGTTTGGCTGTTTCTTACAAGACCTTTTGGCTTTCATTTAAACAAATCCGTATGGGGAATTCCTCTTAATTACAGGTTATTTAGGTTCTTTTTCTGAATAAAAGGTAGCACTACATGTACACATCAATTAATTACATGGCACTCTGGGGTAAAATAAATGATATAAAAGTGTTAAATGTTTGCTAATGAATTAATCTGCGGAGATGTGATATATTAATCGAATCACCGCAAAATCTTGCCAGATTAATTCTTAATTTGTAGATCTTTGTTTAACAAGGTTGCCCCTGTTCAACTAATTAGCTACTACAATGTAATGTACGAACATGTGAAGTAATAATGGCTTTTCATTTTTGTAGCATTGCAATAAGCATGGAATTAATTTCGAATTACTAAGATGATCTCTGCCTGAAAAAGGAATATCCTTCGGAGTATTTTTAGATACTACCTCACTTCAGATGATAGCGGTTTAAGTAAATCTAAAGTGTCATATATTTTGTTTTTTGCTTGCAATAATTTCTGTATCAACAAGGGCTTTAACAGCGTCCTAAATTAGCTTAAAAATGTATGTATAACTCTAGCGACAGCAATCAGTGACAGTGCATATGAACAAGGATGCACAGTGAGATGAACTGGTCAGTTAGGAGCGAAGTGACTTGATGGTTTATTCAAATAGGGCTTACATAGAGGACACTTCCATAGGTTTTCTTTGGTTATTTATTTTCTCTTATCAAGGTGGTCTTATGCAACTTTGCTATAAACAATTTCTTACAAAATTGTCTGAGATGGTGGTACAACTGTGCTCTACTGATGGGGAAAGTTTAGAAATACTAACTTATCCCCCAGGCCACATCTAACCCCTGTTCAGTCTCTCTGATCTATATCTCTTTCCTTTAGAAAAAGGAGTATGTGAGATTTAATTGTGGGGCAGTTCAAGTTCTACTATGTATCAAGAGATTACTTGTGAAAGAAAAGGTCCTCAGACTTTGATAGAGCCTACAAATTTACCATTTAGTTTAGGAGAAGCCTAGTATGTGGGTGTCAATGTATACGTCCATAATGGGCATACACCCGTTCCCTGTGAGTTCAATTGGAATGCAAGTATGGACACAAAGTTACACAGCTTAGTTGTAATAAATCAAAGAGAAGAGTATGGACACACTTTAAGATACTTGTTCACATTGTTCATATTCTAACAGTATGGTCAGAAGTGGTATTTAGCCAAAACATGTTTCACCCTGCATGGCACTCTCACGCAAGGTTTTTCTCAAGGCTATCTGAGCAAAAAAGTGGACAAAAAGAAATGTATTTAAAAGGGCTGGGACTCCATGGCTCTTCAATTCAAATTATGTTTCAAGATTTAATTAGATCTCCATGGTATTTGCCAAAGGAAGGCTTTGAGAAAATGTTTCCCTTTAGTGAACTTGGGTCCAGGAAGGCAAATACCTTGCACAGGAAAAAATATGGCTGCACGTTTGCTGTAAAAAAAGAATCCTCCACTCAGTGGTGTGACGAAACGTGAGGGGGTCCCGCTGCAAAGTACCTGGAGGGATTCTAGCTCATGATTTATTCAGGAGCTCCTGGGCCAGTGTACTGTGCTGAGGGGGCCCCTGCAGCTCAGGCCCCCCCCCCCGCACCGTGGGCACCTGTGTTAGGCCACTGCCTCCACCTCAGTATAGAGCCAGAAGTTCAAAGAGGCATCTCCTTCGGGCGGGTTGGATAGAGGAACGTGCTGGCAGGTTTACAAGGAACTGTTTCAAAGAACTGCCCTCCTAAGCTTGGCATCAGACTAAACAAGTGAAGAATGAATGTGAAGAGAAAACATTGGAGGCATTAGGAGCATCTCCTATTGCAATGTTCCTCTTAAAGCCACATAGTAGTAAAAGGTAAAACATCTTCATAGAACATGCAATGGGTTACTTGCATAAAACAGTGAATCTATCACAGTCCTACATCAAGCCTGTTTTACCATAGATTTAAAGGTTTATAGTGGCTCAGCAGGAAAGCAAATAGTAAGGTTTAACATTGTTAATGCAAAAATCAAACACTTCCCTTACGTCAAGCCTATCCGACCACCTTTTTATATAATTGGAATAAGGTCTCACACTCTTCATTGTGCTATGACACATTCTTATGTAGAGTCTTCTTACAGCTACATACAGGGCTACCAAACCGCTTTCTACTTGCATGAAAGTCTTAAGTGTGGATGAAAATACAAAATTATATTTGAGCAAATCTAAAGTTCATTGCTGACATACTTACTCAAATATTTTAAGATTAGGGAAACAGCAAAGGAATACAGCTCACTAACCCACCTTACCAAAGCACCTGTGCACAAAAGGAGTTATCAACAGATAGGACAACTCTTTCTGAAGGAGCAACCATAGACAGAGTACATGGGGATCTGCTGAGCCTGACTGCTCAACAATTCAGAGCGCCTATGAGACAGATAGGAAAATATTTTGGCAGTAGCTTTGGGTGCAAAGACAGGTACTCTCCTTAGCTGTTGGTAGAAAGTCTTAACATAGCTTTTAAGTTACAAACTGATTTGGACATAGTCCTCCCTACTATGAGATAACATTAAATGAGCTAATTCGCTGCCCTGCTAAATTCAGAGGAATATGCCATGTTAGACACTCTCTACATTTCAGGAAGGAAAATTACACCTACCAAGAGAACCTCTCTCTTTATTCCGCTTATCTATGTCCAATCTCACCTGAAAAGTTTGATTCCTTTCCAGACAACGAAGCTGCACAACATGTAGATGAGTACAACAAATCCTGAACCTGAGCCCCCTAAAACCATCAATTTGGAGTGGAATTTTGCTAAAGAAATACCTCAAAGCAATTTGCAGGACCACAAAAAATCTTGTGAGGAGAAACTACCAGGCTCTGCATCATACCCAGCATTTCAGTAATGAGCTAGATGAGCAAGGGACCCTTCTGTTTTGTGCAAGAAGACTGGTTATAATGTGGTCTCACAGTCAGGAGAATAAACTCAGCCAGGCAGGTATAGCCTACACCAACTAAAAGGAAAATACTTCACAAACCCATGATGAAGCTCTCCCTAAAAAGTGCTTTTCTTGAATGGCCGGCCCGGAGAGTTGCGATAAAGTAGCTAGCATTTTATGTGCCCTAAAGGCTTAATCAGTGCTAATGTCCACTTCTCATGCCCTGGGTTCCAAAGGAATAAACCTTTTACTATGAATCCACTTTATTCGAAAGCAGAAAAGGACAAGCAAGCAGGATGCCGCCATACAATAATGGTTACAGCACCGGTGAAGAGATCATATTTAATGAATGGCTTAAACTTAGAGGAATATCCAAAATGTAAACAAGAAACTTCTTAAAAATAACTTTTGAAAATGTTAAGTTACTTCATCATAAGTTGTAAAGAACATTTTCGAAATGAAGACATTCGCCAGATAGTGAAGGATAAACTGAAGTTGGGAAGAAATTGCAGAAATGTGGTAAGCATTCTGTGAGGTGGTGGGTGGGGTGCGTTACTATATCGTTTTCTTCGTTAAGTGTTAAGAATTTCAGTGTAAACATTGCCAACGTTATTCTCTAAATGTTACACATTTCGACCACTACTAACCTTTTTTGTAGAAGAAAGCATTGAGGAATTTTTCTGCCTGCTTTTCCAGTCAAATGATTTTTGCTTGCTCTTGTCGATGAAGAGCTTCTTCTCCAGATTCCTAAATCGGTTCATTCAGACCTATCAAGTGCTCCTAGAAAGAAATACATCAGGGAATGCAAATTAATAAAATAAAAATAATATTGTACATATTACATGTTCACCACAATTCTCATTTTGTAGACAAAAGCCTTACCTGTAAACATAGATGTTTTGTATTGTATGGTATGGGACGGTATTTCTTGGTATGGTAAAACTGGATACTCAATCGCAAAAACATAACTTTCTTCCATCCCAAATGGGAATCGAGCCCACAATCCCCAGCTTCGGAGGCCAGTTAGGGCACCGGGCCCTGTCTAGCCGTATGAAATGTTTGCCCCACTCATATGTATATCACTACCAGTCATATAGAAAACAAATAGCCAACCCTGTAAAATACCTCCAGTTTGGAGATTAAAGTTTGAGATGGCAGAGTTTAAGCAATTTGATAATTACTCACCACACTTCAGTCCTAATGTGCTTAAGAGAGAAGACCTCGACAAAAGTGGATATACACAACAGCAAAAATATATCCTTCTTCCACCTCAGATGGTCCTGAAACCCACAATCCGTGGCTAAGGAGAACAGTGCCTTATCCATTAGGGCACTGGGGCTGCACAGAATAGGCTGTTGCCATGAAACTTAGTGTAATAACCGCTTCCAAACAGCGCAATACTACTTAATGCGAGTTGAATATGTCTTCCCTTACTGTAAATGGCTAGTGTTTCTGCTCTCAAGCACGCTCCCAGATGGTAAAGCTCCTACATAAAGTGCAATTGCAACTCTAGAAAGAACCTATAAGCTTCTGTAAATATTCAATTTGAAAGAGACACGTTAGGGATAGATTTCTTACCTAAGAATTACCCCCAGGCGTCAGACTGGATCCGGAAAGTTTTTGTCAGCAGTACCCCTGCTCGTCTGAAGGTGCTGTCGTGCAGCTCCACGTCCGTCATAGGCATCGTGATCTTCAGGATAACGTCGCGGCAGCTACTTAGACGCCGCCCTCACGCGCGGACGTCAGTTCTTTCTTCTTCCGCACCAGCAAGCGCAGATCCGGAGAGAGCTGTACCCCCAGTCAATTTTTGACTGAGTATTTTGGGACTTAGTCTTTTTTTGTTGTTGTTTTTTTGTTGAGTGTTTGACTCCTGGTGTTACAGGGATGCCCGGTTTCAAGTCATGCAAGGTTTGCCCCCGCATGAGGTCAGTGACGGACCCGCACAGTGAGTGTCTCTACTGCCTGGGGAGCAACCATAACCCCACGTTGTGCCCCAACTGCCAGGCCATGGCTCCGAAAACTTTGTGGGAGCGGTCCCGAAAGTTGCTTGAGGCCAGGAAGTCTGCTCCGCGCCGTTCAAGGTCCTGGTCCCGTGGGAAGTCGAGGGACCGGTCGCGGAGCCGCCACCATCGTTCGAAGAAGTCTTCACACTCTGGGTCAGGTAAGGCAAAGCACAAGAAGTCGAAGAAGCGCCATCGCTCTTCGACTTACCCTAGCCTGTCGCGCGACACGGCTGTGGGTGGTGGCACTCCAGCGGAACCTACGAAGTTTCCGACGGCCTACCCGCCTTTCCCGGGTCCATCGGCGACTCCGGCCCAGCTGCAGGAATTTCTGTCAGCCATTGGCCTTCTCTTTGGCCAGTCAGGCCTCGCTGGCGCGCCTTCGGACCCGGAGGGTCCGACTGGGGGTCCTCACCCTTCTTCATCAATGGCTCCGGCCGAGACATCGTCGACTGTTCCGGCCTCGGCACCGCGAGACCCCCATAGATCACAGCCGATGTCGGTTGGCCTCGTACAACCTCCACCGACATAAGACGTTTACGGCACCACTGCCGGCCGGCTCCCCGGTCGATGTCGTCCCCAGCTTCCACCCCGACATGGAGACGGTGCCAAACCAGTGTAGATCGACGCAGATAGGGAATTTTTATACCTTTCTCCATCCTCCTCCTTTTTTCCCACCTGCCCAGCAGGTTATGGAGGACGGGGAAGACTGGGAGGGGTCTGAAGACCCTCTCGCAGCCCAATGCGAGTTAGACCCGGACTGGGCAGAGAATTTGGAGGACGCAGGTGATCTGGATTTCTATCCAGAACCTGGCGCACTGTCTCCTTCTACCGTGGCTACGGAGGAGGGTAGTACTTAATCAGTGGTGTTGCGTAGGGCAGCAGAGGCTCTCCACCTCGAGCTCCCTACAGTGGCCGTCAGGACTAAACTCCTGACAGAAGTGCTTCGGCTGGCGGCTTCCTCTGCGAAGCGGCTGCTGCCCTTTAATGATGCACTTTTGGACATTCTTTTGGGCACCAGGGCAAGGCCCAACACAGTGGGTCCTGTGGATAGGAACGTGGCCCGACGCCATCGCCCGGCCCCGGGCGACCCCATTTTCCTCTCCCAACACCCTTGGTTGTCCAAGCATCTGCGTCTGAGCGCATTCCCTTTCGCACCTCCAGACAGGGAATCCAAGAAACTGGAGCAGTTTGGGAAGAAGATTTTCTCTTCGCCAGTTCAGGGTTGCGGTCTGTGAACAACGCATGCCTTTTGGGCCGTTATTCCCACTCTGTGTGGGATACGGTGGCGCAGGTACTGCCTCAGTGTCTGGACGATTCGTTGTGGCCTTGACACAGACTATTTGCTGGGCAGAGCGATTTCCACGACAATGGAGCTACGCCGTCACAACTGGCTGAGGACGACTGGCTTTTCTGGGGATGTCCAGAACACTCTGATGGACATGCCTTTTGATGGCACTCGCCTTTTTGGCGACAAGGCAGACAGTGCGTTGAAGTGTTTAAAGGACTCGCGGGCTACAGCAAAGTCCTTGGGCCATTCGGCCAAGCGCACTCCTTCGGCTTCTGCTTTTCGCTCCTTTCGTGGCCAAGGAAGGGGCGCCTAAACACGTTTGTTTCAAAGCCACAGGCCTGCGCAGCAACAGTTTCAGCACAGCCGCAGACGTGGGACCTGCCGAGGTCGGTCACGGGGCCAGCAGGCGGGTCAGACCACCACCTCCATTGCCACCACTGCCTCCAAACTTTCCTAGTCCAGTGTTTCAGGCCCACCACACGCCAGAGGGCGGCAAGATTGGCCATCCTCTCCCCCACTGGCGAACCATCATTTTGGACAGGTGGGTTTTACAGATTGTCCAAAGGGGCTACTCCCTCCCTTTTGAGACAACCCCTCCAGCCATGCCACCTCAGTACCACCGCATGTGGGGGGGGGGGGGGATCACTTGGCACTTCTTCAGCAGGAAGTTGCAGCCCTCTTGGCCAAGAGGGGCCATCAAGCGTGTTCCAACGCCAGAAGTAGGTTGTGGTTGTTACTACCACGACTTCTTGGTTCCAAAGAAGGACAAGCGCCTGCATCCTATCTTAGAACTTTGGCACATCAATGACTTCTTCGGGATGCTCACACTAGCTCAGGTCTTGTGTGCCCTAGACCCGCAAGACTGGATGGTAGCGTTGGACTTGCAGAACACTTACTTTCATATCCCTGTCCTGCCGGCCCACCGGCGTTGCCTGCCGTTCACGGTAGGCCACGAGCACTTTCAGTTCACCGTGCTCCCTTTTGGCCTTACCAGCACCCCTCGGGTGTTCAGGGAAGTGATGGCGGTGGTGGCAGCTCATCTGCGCTGATCGGGGGTTTCAGTCCTCCCCTATCTTGACGACTGGTTGTTAAAGGCAGGCTCGCACCAGGTAGTCTTCTACCACCTCCAGACTACGGCCGCCATCCTGCATTTGCTGGGGTTCTCCATTAGCGTGCCGAAGTCGCACCTGATTCCCTCTCAGAACATACTCGTTATCGGAGCGATTCTGGACACAGCGCAGTTTCGGGTTTATCCTCCCAAACAGCGAGTCCGGGACATTCGGACTATGATTCCGATCTTTCGGCCCATGTCCTGGGTTTCGGTCAGGATGACCTTGAGGCTGCTGGGCCTCATGGCCTCCTGCATCCTGCTGACCAATGATGCCAGATGGTATATGCCGGCTCTGCAGTGGGACCCGAAGTTCCAGTAGGCGCAGCATCAAGGGGACCTGTCCGAGTATGTCCCGATCTCGGAGGGCACTGCACGACAGTTGCAGTGGTGGCTCACAAACCAGCATTGGGTCAGCGGCAGATCACTCTCCCTTCCTCAACCGGTGCACACAGTGGTGACAGATGCATTCCTCCTGGGATGGGCGGCCACATGGGAGAGGCGGAGATCAGAGGCCTCTGGTCTCCAGCGGAGTCCAGGCTCCATATCAACCTTCTGGAGCTCCAGGCGATCCTACTTGCACTGAAGGCATTTCTTCCCTCTGTCAAGGGGAGAGTAGTGCAGGTGTTCACAGACACCACCACCGCCATTTGGTACTGTAAGAAGCAAGGCAGGGTAGGGTCGTGGGCCCCATGTCAGGAGGCTCTGCATCTCTGGACATGGCTGGAACATCAAGGCATTTCCTTGGTGGTTCAAAACCTGGCAGGTTCTTTGAACACCAGGGCGGCCGAACTCAGCCGCAGGTGCATAATGGATCACGAATGGTATCTTCACTCAGGAGGTGGCGCAAGGTCTCTTTCAACAGTGGGGAGAGCCTTGGTTAGATATATTCACCACCGAAGAGAACACTCAATGTCAACAGTTCTGCGCGTTGGAATTTCCAAGGCGGCACTCGCTCTGTGACGCTTTTCGTCACGAGTGGAGTTGCGGTCTATTGTAGGCCTTTCCGCCTATACCACTTCTACCCAGACTGCTGAAGATCAGGCGCAACCAGGCCCAAGTCATATTTGTGGCCCCGGACTGGGCTCGAAGAGTTTGGTATCCCGAGCTACTCAGCAGGAGCGTAGATCCCCCGATCCGGCTGCCTCTGCGGGAGGATCTTCTGTGGCAGCAGCAGGGGAAGGTCCTCCACCCGAACCTGTCCAGCCTCCACCTTTTTGCGTGGAGATTGAGCGGCAACAGTTGATTCCATTGGACTTGCCTCCTGAAGTCTGTGATGTCATTCTGGCAGCCAGGCATCCCTCCACTAAATCGGTATACGCCTGCAGGTGGAACAAATTTGTGGCATGGTGCACAGCAAAGGCTGTAGATCCCCTTTCTGCCCCTTTTTCAGAAGCCCTTTTGTTCCTTCTTTCTTTGGCCCGGCAGGGCTCTGCTCTGGGCACTATTAAGGGCTACCTTTCAGCAATTTTGGCCTCTCTCAGGCTCCCTCATCAGCCCTCTCTTTTCAAGTCACCTGTCATAAGTAGATTTCACCTTTTCCCTCCTATTCAGTTTGTGATGCCGCAGTGGGACTTGAACCTGGTTCTTACTTATTTGATGTGCGCTACTTTCGAGCCGCTTCACAACTGTCCTCTTCGTCAACAGACTTTAAAAACTGCTTTCCTGTTTGCCATCACCTCCGCTAGGCGGTTGAGTGAGCTCCAGGCTCTTTCATGTAGACCTCCTTTTCTGGCTGTTCATCCAGACAAGGTTGTGCTCCGCACTCTTCCTTCCTTCTTGCCAAAGGTTGTTACTGCCTTCCACATCGGGCAGACTATCACACTGCCCACTTTCTTTCCACCTCCACACCCTTCCAGAGAGGAAGAGAGGCTCCACCGTCTGGACCCAAAACGTGCGTTCTCGTTTTACCTGAATCGCAAACAGTTCCGGATGGATGACCAGCTCTTTGTTGGCTACGTAGGCACCAAGAAAGGCTGCGCTGTACACAAGAGGACTATCTCCCGCTGGGTCGTCTTGTGTATGAAAGCCTGTTATTCTCTGGCTAAAAAGGAACCTCCGGTGGGACTGCGCGCAAATACTACTAGGGCGACAGCAGCTACTACTGCATTGGGACGTGGTGTCCCCCTGCAAGACATCTGTCAGGCAGCCACGTGGGCCTCGCTGCAAACTTTTACTAAGCATTATTGCCTTGACAGCCAAGTCCGGAGAGACGGCTTCTTTGGCCGTTCTGTTATCCGTGACTTTCTGGTGTGATCTTGGTTCGCAGACACCCCCCACCCCCCCAACCGGGGGTGGTATTGCTGTCCCCCTTCAGAAAAGAAAAATCGACAACAATAGATCTTGCCAAGCGAGCAGTGCATGTGCTGCGTCGCTAGGCGAGACCTAAAAGGGATGATAGAGGCTATGCTCCAGAGAAGGGACAAATACAAGAGAAAACAAACTATCAAATAAGAACCAAGCAAATAAGAGGGACAGAAAGCAACTGAAGGCTACAAGCCCACTGTGAGTGCACAATAGGTCTTTTGCAAGTAGACAGCAGTGCTGCCTGGCAGTCAAGATCTAAAAATATTAGGTGAGCTGTTACAGCTGTACAGAAATCCGGAAGACTTTTGGGCATTTTGTTCAGGGTGCAAACAACAATTTTTTCCAAAGTGTACTGCAACTAGAAGCAATGGACAGGTGGTCGTTTGAAGTGCAGCCCCAATGCTAAAATTGCAGTTCCCCTCCATTGAGACCAAAATGAAAGTTCTAGTGAAGAATTTTCAGCCAGTGACATCTGGGCCCCTGCAACTATTAACTAACACCCTCATAGAAGCCTTGATGGTTGTGCTGTCAAAACAATGTTCTTGTCCGACCATCGGTCGGCAAGTAACCAGGCAACATAGGCGAGAGCCTGGTGATTCAAATTTCCTTGCAGGCATTCTACTCCGGAAAATCTCTTTACGCAGGGTTCAATCAGTAAGACAAACCCAAACTCATTTCCTACCACTCCCTAAGAAAGAGATCCTTGGTGATCGATGTTTATGGCAAACAGAGGTTTGCTTCTGCCAGCTTGGCACTGCTTTCCATAAAGTCTGTCAGGGCGCAACATGCATGCCTGCCTATTGGGACATGGTCAGTGAGATCTTGCCAATGGTTCTAGAAGACCTTAGGACCTCTCTAGATCAGATAGTTCATGATGGGCACAATGCAGGGAAATAAGTTATCCGTGTGTGTCTAGACACCACGGACAGCACTGGCAAACCAGTTGGTACCAGTATCGTGGTTCAAAGGTACGCCTGGATGAGGGAGGCCGGATTTTTTGTTGAGAACAAGTATTGCTGATGAATATGCCCTTCGATAGGTTCAGACTCTTCAGAGACCAGACAGACCCCTTGTTTGGTAAGGTTCAAAGACCGTAGGGGCCTCGGTGCTTTCCTTGGAGCTTTGGAATCCTTCAGAACAATTTCACCATCAGTTCAGCAATTTTAGGGCTTTTCTAGGGGAGGGAATAGTCCATAAGCAGGACCAGGCCTCCACATCCAGTGATACAAAATTTGATTCCTTTCAAGGCCATGGACATTGCACCAGCAGACACCGTACAGGACAGCAGGAGCACCAGACCCCCAACTCCTATCTCACTTCAACAGCAACCAAGCCAGTTTAGTTTGTCCTCACTGACTTATGCCTGGTCGGTGGGAGGCAGGATTCTTTATTTCCTCCCAGGTTAGGGATCCATCACATCAAGACAGATGGGTCTTACCAATTGTTCAAATTTTAATTAACTACCCACCCCAACGCACCTTCCTCCTGCACCCGAGTGAAGTCTGGTGACAACGGACTTGCTGCAGTCACTCGTAGGCCACCTTCATACAACAGCAGAACTGATCCATTGTTGGGTTCCACCAAAAACAAGCAGAAGTCCCACCTCTTTCTCTCACAGAGACTTCCATTCATTTGGGGCAATCCTGGACAATGAGGTGAAGTTCAATGTAAATACTCAACTACAGTAAGTCTGGCACATTCAGGCTATGATCATGATGTTTTGGGTTAGTTCTCGGAGAGGTCTGCCCTCCGGCTTCTTGGACTCGTGCCCTTGTGTATCCATATGATCCATGTCAATTGTCACATGCAGGCAATGAAATGGAACCTGTAATTCCAGTAGACTAAGCGGCAATACTTTCTCCCACCTCCATTCAGATCTCAAAGGGAGACTGCCTGAGGTTTGCGGTGGTTGGCTGTGACGTGACCCATCTCACTCGGTCCCGCAGCAGACTACTCTCCCTTCTCCAACAAGAACTTAGTTGTGAAGGATGCATCACTACCTGGTTGGGGAGTGGGGAGAGGAGAATCACCTGGGAAGATGTTGCTCAGAAACATTTGGTCTCCAGTGGAGAGTGAGCTCTACATCAGTCTACTTGTGTTTTGTACCATGCGTTTGGCCCGAAAGCTTTTCTAAAGTCTATCAGAAAAAGGCTGATGCAGGTTCTCAAGGACAACAGCACCAACGTGTGGTACTGCAACAAGCAGGGAAAAGCCCTGTGCCAAAATGTGTTACGTCTCTGGAGGTGGCAGGTTCAGCAGAACCTCTTAGTAGTAGCCAACCACCTGGCAGGGTCCTTGAATGCCAGGGCGGACAAAATTAACAAACACCTGGTAGATCATGAGCGGAGTCTGCATCCCAAGATGGCACAAGGCATTTTTTATCAGTGGTAAGAGCCCTGTTAGGTCTGTCGCCACCATTGAGAACGTGAAAGCCTAACGATTTTCCACATTAGAGTTCCCACAACAGAACTGGTTCGGAGATGCATTCAGCCTGAAGTGGAACCCGGACATCTGTATGCCTTCCCACAGCTACTTCTGAAAACAAGTAAGAACAACTGGGCCAATTCATGTTAATTGACCCATGCTGCCTCCAAGACCCGGAACTCTCGAGCGAGAGTATCTGTCTTCCAGTCCTGCTACCAAATTCAGGAGTTTTTCCTGTGTCACAACCCTGGGTAAGAAAGCGGCCTGAGTGCCCAATTACTCGATTCTACAGATAGGAGGTGGTGTAGGCTGGTTGCACTGAAAGTGCCTCCTGTTCCCCTGTGCGACGAGCACACTCAATCATAATGAATAAAGTTTTCTGGGTCATGAGTAACAGCAAGGAACTGTGCATATGGTCGAAGGACATTCACTTAATTAATGTCAAGACCAAATTATGGATTAAGGTCACTCACTTCCATGTCGGACAATCAATCACTCTACCAGCGTTCTTCGCCCCCCTCAATCCTCAAAGGACGAGAAGCTCCACGGGCTGGACCCCAAAAGGGCTTTGAGCTTTTATACTGAGTGTAAAAAGGCCTACTGAGCGACCAATCAACTCACTGTGGGGTTAGCTGCCACGAAGTGGAAGGCTGGGTAGCAGGAACCTATTGAGGTAGATTGCATTTTGTACCAAGAACTACAAAGTAGTGGCCAATAAAGAGCCTCCCAAAGGTCTGACAGCCCATTCCACCAGGGCCAAGGCCACTATGACTGCGCCTGATGAGGGGTACCGGTCCTCTACATCTGTCAGGATGCAAACTTAGCATCAGCGCATAAATTTATGTAGCACTACTGCCAAGACAGCCTGGTCCAGGAAGGAGGACACTTTGCCCGCTTGGTTCTGCAAGACTTTCTGATTCGAGTCCACTAAACAGGCCCTTCACCTTCAAGAGGTACTGCTTTGGTATTCATTATAAAGGTGAGTAACCAGTGGTTAGTAGCATCCATCAAAACAATATGTTAATTTCCTTTAAGTAATGCTCTTTCTGGTTGAGACTCTACTCAGATTCTTCACTGCCCTCCACATCCCTGTTCTATGGAGTGGTCGCTTTAGCATCAAAGAAGTCCAAAGTTCGATATCAGCATACCGGCACCAATAATTGTTTAACATTCCACATTAAAGGGAGCGGAAAAGGAAAAAAAAAAACTGACATCCGAGCATAGGGGTGCACCTATATGTATGCATATTTAAGGTATTTCTATGGAGCAAACTTAGTCAAAAGGCAGTGGAGCGCTATACATGGTCAAAGACTAGTATAAAGGCAACAAATAATTTTAGGAAGAAGCTGCGTTGTGGGTGGATAATGCACTGTGATGTAGTGCTCTTTAAAGTGGGGGGTCTCCAAAGCTTCACTAAACTAGAGCAGCATTGGGGAGGTCCGGATGGATACAGGAGTACTGTTACAGATCCTGGGTGCATTGATGGAAAAGGCCTGCTGTCTTGCTTTTTCCTTTGACACTTCGTCTGCAGTCTGATGGATATCCTGGCTGCAGGTGTGTCAAGAACCACAAGAGATGACGAGTTTGTATGCAAGATAAGCAGTGGAGCTGGTCGTGATGGCTTTGTAAAGGGTGCAGCTGGCTTTGAAAAAGGTGTGGGCAGGCAAGGCGAGCCAGTGTAGTTCAATAAATCAATCAGGTAATTGTGAAGCACGCTACTCATCCATGAGGGTCTCAAGGAGCTACGGTGGTGGGGGGATAGCAGCTCCGGTCAGTCGAAGAGCCAGGTCTTGAGGGTCTTCATGAAGATGTGCAGAGTGGAGGCACATCTGATGTCGATCGGGTGCTCGTTCCAGGTCTTAGCCGCAATGTAGGAGAAGGCATTTCCACCGCTTCTTGCTCTGCAGAGGAGCGGGGCTTCGGTGAGGTCGGTGGATCAGAGGTTTCTCTTGGGTACATGGAAGAAGATCCTTTCGTTGAGATATTGGGGTCCAGTGTTGTGGAGGCATTTGTAGGCTTGGGTGAGTATCTTGAGTTATTCTCTTCGACAGGGAGCCAGTGGCGGTCTTGCAGGTGTTGGGTGATGTGTTTGTGTCGAGAGATACCGAAGAAGAGTCTGGCTGCAGTGTTCTATATGGTCTGTAGTTTAAGGAGTAGAGATTTGTTGATGCAGGCGTAGAGGGCGTTTCCGTAGTCCAGTCTACTAGTTATGAGTACGTGGATGAGTGTCTTTGATTCAGGTGGGAATCCACTTGAAGGTCTTGCAAAGGATGCGGAATATGTTGAAACAGGTGGAGGTGATGGCGTTGATCTGTTGGGTCATGGAGAGGGAGGAGTAGAGTAAGATGCGGAGGTTCAGGGCGTGGTACGTGGGGTTGGGGGGGGGGGCTGCCGAGGGCAGTGGGCTACCAGGTGTAGTCTTATGCAGAGAGGGAGGGTCCGAGGACTTCGGTCTTCTCAGAGTTGAGCTTCAGGCAGCTGCTGCTCATCCAGGATGCGACGTCCTTCATCCTTTTCTGGAAGCGGAGACTGGTGTTGATGGGGTCCTTGGTGAGGAAGAAGTTGAGCTGGGTGTCGTCGGCGTAGGATACTATGCTGAATCCATGCTGTCAGACGATGGTGGTGAGGGGGGACATGAAAATGTTGAAGAGCCCAGGACTAAGCGATGATCCTTGGAGTACTCCGCAATTGATCTCTGTGGGTTCGGAGAGGAAGTGTGGAAGTCCAATTCTTTGGGTTCTGCCGGTGAGGAAGGAGTGGAGCCAGTCAAGGGCGGTTCCCTGTATACCGGCGTCGTGGAGTCTGGCGGCAAGTGTGCGGTGGGAGACTTTGTCAAAGGCTGCAGAGAGGTAGAGTAAGATCAGGGCCACTTCATGATAGGCGCGAGGTGATCATATTTCTTCAGGCCCAGGATGCGATTTGCTGCCCCTAATGGGTGCCAGAGTGCAATCTGGGAGGCCATGGAGTATCTGGGAGGCTCATCCAGATGCAAGAGTACAAGGTTCAGCAGTTCTGAAGTCACTTTCTGGAAGAACCAATTCAGGGTTAATCCATGTGAGTTTGGGACTCAGTTACAGTTGGGGTTTGAAGCAGTTACGGGTCATATCCGAGTAAACTTTGCACTATATCTGGTTTGCTCATCTTAGCAAGTTACAGGAATTCTATATTCGTACAGATCACCTTCAGGTAGGCGCAGAACATCCAGGTCTGGATGATGTACCAGCAGTGTTTGAGGTGTTGGATGACTAAAAGCAGAGGCATCTTTAAAGTAGAGCTTATCGTCGGCATATATGTGAATCTTGATGCTATTTGTGAGTAGAGGACCAAGAGGCTCCATGTAAAAGGCTGAAGATGGCAAGATGACAGGAGAGGGGGGGGGGGGGGGGGGGGGGGGTAGACTCCACGGGTGATTGGGGTCTTTTCGGATCTGCAGATGTCCATGTGAAAAAACTTGTCTGTTGGAAAGGTAAGGGGAGAACCATTGAAGGACATTGTGGATGAATCCTATTCGAGTCTTCAGGGTGCGTATGAGGGTGGGATTGCCGAGTGTGCCGAAGGCAGCCAAGATGTCCAGCAATAGCAAGTGTCAGGGGTAATCATATGTGGTCAAGAGAGCATAATCTACGATGTGCAAGGTACTGGTCTCTCTGCTGTAGCACAATCGGAAGTCATAATGGTAGCCATGCTGGTCATAATTAATATTGATGTAATCTTTTAACTGAATGTAGACTGTTTTTCCCCCATGTTCTTGACAATGGATGGTAAGGGAGTGAAGGCCGATGGAGGTAATCTGCGTCTAGTGTAGATTTGTTTCAGTGTAGAAGTATCTGTAGGAAGGTCCAGGTCGATGCAGTGCTCGGCTGCCTTGAAGTGGTCTGCTACTGTTGGTAACTTTATTGACGCTGTTGGTACTGCACTATATTTTGGCTGATGAGATGAGCTGTCTGCGCGTTGTGAAGCAGGACTTTAGTATCAGGAGGTCCTTGGAAGTATTAAGCTCTGCTCCATTTCCGGACTGTATGGAGCAAGCGCATGTCTACACCTACCGGAAAGCAGGAATGCTGCTGAAAAGAATCTCTGGAATCAGTCTGACTCCTGGAGGGGATGTTGTAATGGTAAGGAATATGTGATTATATAGTGTATACGCCAAAAACATTGTTACTAAAGTAACTTACTCATTTTTGTGGAACTGAAGGTTGGTACATACAGCACAGCAAGCATCAAACCGCATTTGAAGGCAGCACCATGTGTTACTGAAAGAACATGCGGAGGGACAAGCAGCTCTGTAACTCAAAGAATGCACTCCAGCACATTACCGAGGTCTTACACTCTTCAATACGCTTTCTCATGAAGTTTTCTTTAAAAAGGGAGGTGTAGGAAAGTGTCTTTTTGTATGGTCATTCCCCCCCCCCCCCCCCCCCCTCCCCCCAGTTTCCTTACTCTAACGCTGCTGGTTTTTGACACCGAAAGTGCACTGGAGCCTGCTAACCAGGCCTCGGTGTCACTGCCCTCCCACAAAACATGATGCATGTGAATTGGTGACGCCAAAGGTCAAGGGCTTTAACCCCCTTATAAGTCCCTGGTAGGTAGCACCCAGGGCATAGGAGTTAAAGGGGTCAACAGGACCTGCAGCACTGATTGTACCATCCTGCATGACCCAAACAAAAAGAGGACAGCAGGGCTGCCATTGCAGACTACAGGAGCAGTGCAAGCTGCTCAAACTTGAATTTGCCCTCACAATGAGCGGCAAGGTCACTGCACTATTTTTTAATATATGTCAGTCACCCCTAAGGTAGGCCTCCTGAAGACCAGGAGGCAGGGTGCATTATATTAAGAAATTGGACTTATAAGTGCAAGCTTATATATCCCTATAGTAGCCTCCTTCCACTAGAGGGGCGGGTCATAGGTAACATGGGCTAGCACACGGGCACCCCAGGATGGCAGCTCCATTATGATCCCACTGAAAAGTGTTGAGTTTGGTATCGAACAACTGGTCTCATCCAACCAGACTTTTTCCTAAAGTCGGATTTGATGTGACATGCACCCAGGTGGCTACCTTAGGAGTTTCCCACCAGGTAGTTACAGCCTTTCGTGTGCCCTGGCTGACAGCTACGGCCACCAACACAGGAATCTGACACCCCCCCCTCCCTGGGCATCGTACCCACAGAGGGAATCAACCAAAAGTAAATTGTCTAGTGTAGTGTGGAAAACGTCGTCCTGTCCTCCAGCAAGTTTTAGGCAGATGCAGTTTTCCCCCCGCACTCCAGGACGTCAAAGTGACCATTGGCTAAGCTTGTCACTGCAAAGGCTTGTTGGTAGTCAGTCGGGCTACCACTACCTTTCACGCTGTGCCTGAAAGGAACCCTGCAGCATTTTTAACCAAATGCATATGTGGCCCCTTTGTTGAGATTTTGCACACCCTTCCTCACCAGCACATTCTGAGCGGTAAAACCAGCAACCCGCGGCTCCCACTTCAGCACCAGGGGCAGTCAGGATAACAACTCTCCACCCCCCCCCCCCCCCCCTATGAGCCAGGTAAAAATCAACTCGCTGCCCGAGCCTGGTCCTGGGATCCACCTCACTTTCACCCTCAGTGGTTTCCACGGAACTACAGAACTAGACCTGCAAGTAACAGATTGTCACTAGTACATTTCCCCATAGACTACAACATTAAAGTCAGCTGGATTGAAATGCACAGATTTTCCTTTAAAAATCCATAACTCTGTTTATGTTCACCCAATTGTGATAGTTTTATGGTCGATTTTTTATTTTTGAAAATCTGATTTATTTTTGATAAATTAGTGTTGGATTTCTTCTGAGTCATATCAATTACTTATTGTCCTGGTTAGTACTTTGAAATACTTAACACCTGTACCTCTATTAAAGCCGGACTGTTCTGTGCCACACAACCAGGGCTCAGCTAGGGATTTATTAGTGTGAATCCAATGGACTCATTTGGGGTCATGTGAGATTGCATAGAGAAACCTAACCAGCCTCCCTGCATAATAACCCACTTTTCTACAGGATGTTATCAGAAAATTTCACTAACACCTGGAAATCAGTGCCTTTCAATGCGCTTTGTCTGAAACGTCTAACACTGCTCAGTTATGTCCCTTCCTGTTGAAAGACACTGCAGAAAATGGGTTTTGTGAGACTGCTTCCTTCATCCCGGAAGCTTTACTGGGGACATTTAGTTGCATGAACTGTGGAAAAATAATGCTTTGGGAAAAGTGTAATAAAATCTTATTGGCAGTTAACCAAATTAGCATAAATCATGATTTACATGCTAACCATGGTTAATCAACGTATTGTGCCTAGTAAAGATGTGCACAAGACAAATGTATAGAAGAAAGATGAAGGTGACTGCCAAGAAAAGCATATACAAGTAGGTTGTGTGCTCGCATGCAGCACTACTGCACCAGCGGCTGCGCTTAAAAGCAACAAGAAAACAAGCATTGAAAATGCAACAGGTCTCGCCTGGTTAAGTTAAAGCCATTTGCTTTGCTAATGGTATTGTATAGCAAAGCAAATAACTAACTTAATAAAAGGCGAGACCTATTGCATTTTTAATGCTTGTTATATACGACAGCAAGGTTCGGCAGAAAGGACACTTCACCCACTCCGTTCTGAAAGACATTTTGGTATGAGCTCACTCCGCAGACTGCAGAGTCCTCATTTGGCTCCCACCTCCCCATCTTGAGAAATTGTCTCTCTTTAACATCTTAAACGGTCACAAGTTGGTACTTGGCACACTGTTAACAAGTTTTCTCACACAGCGTCTAAAGACAGGGAAAGAGAAAGAAACCGGCGTCAATGTACAAGGTGGGCACTTTTTTTCTGGGAATGTTGGTTTCTCCTATCTCGGTATAATTTTCTCACCAGGGATTCTTGTGTTTAGCCTCCACCAGCCCACCCCCCCAACCCTCGTTTACATCTCCATTCCTCTTTTTGCGTGTAACGCATAATCTCTTTTTTTAGAATTCTTGCCCAACCACCCCTTGTACCTCTCTAACTGTTGCCCATCCCCTGTCCTTCATGGATGGCTGGTTCTTTGACGGTTTCCTTTTCTGTAGATCTTTCTCCGTCTCCCTTTCCCGACATCCCCGCTCTGGCTGGGCATTCTTTTTTGTATCCATCTCCCCAACACACCTTCCTCTTTCTTCAGAGCTGTCTCGCCCTCCGACTATATAAACCAAGCCTTTCCTCCGTGGAGTGCCTCATGAAATGTTTATGAGCGAGAGTAAGTGATCTAAACAGAGCTGTGGCCGCAAGCTCCGGCGGCATCGCCTCGCTTGTCACAGTCCCGGAGCACTCAGGCCTCGGTGGCGAGCTCCGGCAGCACCGCCTCGCTTGTCACCAGGACCGGAGCGTTTCGGCCTCCCGCGCGCGCTGACGGGACGCGTGCGAGGCCGGAAATACCTGGCAAAGAGCGGCCTTTCTTTACTTTGGAAACACTTTGGCAAGCGGGCATTGATGTCTGGATCTGTATTCGGTTCTCTCCCCCCGTTACGGACCTTACGGTGCCAGGAGGGGGTGGCTGTGTGCGGGACGTCACGTGAGCTCACCGCCTTTGTTCACGGACACTGGCAGTTTACCCAGCATGCTGCAGGTGGAGGGTTGGAGTGTACCCTTTCTGTGCTCTTTTAGCCATGCCAGCCAACGACTAGGAAATAACGACAGAGTAAATCCCCAAATGAATACGCCTGACTTTGGGTTTGAGAAAATGTATGCGCTAAAATGCCTTGGTACCCTGGCCTGAACAGGATGCCCTACTGAAAAAGTGCTCACCATGACGTATTTTTTTCCCTTTTTCTGCCGTCCCAGGCCCCGCCTTCTAAAAGGTTTCTTATCTTTATGGGACCATGTGTTTGGCCCCATAAAGATAAGAAACCTTTTACCACACACGTAAATCAAGCAAGCCAGTCCAACTGGGACAGCTCTAAAAGAGAAATGTGTACGTCACTGGAAGCTCTTTTCCAATGGCTGGCCACCGTTTAGCATAAAGGGTGACGCCAGCCAATGGAAGAGAGGGGCGGGGCTTAAAACCCGCTAGTGAAAGCTACCCTAAATCATTAAATCTAGTCAGCGAGCCTGCGCATGTCTGCGCAGCCTACGCCAGGCGAGACCTAAAGAACAAATTGGGGGGGGGGGGGGGGGGGGGGGGTTGGATTGCTGACACTGAATCCAAATCAACTTTAGCACCTCAGTGTTTGACATCCAAGAAAGTGTAATAAATTGTTCTTAGAGGAAAGACACAACCGGTCAATTAAACTAGGCAAGATGTATGCATGAGAAAGCAAAGGATACATTCTTGAGGTTCCACTGCACAAGCATAATGGTATAAATGGTGTTCCAAGTATATACACTTGCGGTAAGTTTCACATACTGCGCGTCGCAGGTGAACTTGGAGGGCATCTTCCACAAGTGGTGAAACTAACAGTGGGTTCTTCTCTCAAGTGCAAAAAGTTAATTTAGTAAAGTTGAGAGGTTTGAACGTTCCACTTATATTTAAATTCATCTAATTTGATAAGCATACAGGACAAATGCCTTCAGAGCTGATCGCCGACTTTCTATTAAGAAATGAGGAGAGAAAAAAATCTATTAGATGGGAGCCTTCGAAGACCTTTACAGTTTCACAGTGAAAAATTAACCGTTTTAGAAAAAACAACTGTTCTACTGAACAAAAGAGTAAGGGTTTTTATAGAAATATTCCGCCTAGCTACCTTGCTAACAGTGTGCACAACTTAATCAGGGAGCTGGTAATTCTTCTAACATCAATTATATCCTGAAAAAATCTACTTCACTACAGTAGATTCCAAATTACCTGTTGACCTACTACCTTCATTAACAAGCATTGGCATAGCCAATGGGTCTCGCCTTTGGGACCTTATAAGTGTTTAGCCATGCAACAGTTCATGTTGTTGCACCAAGGATATTGTGCTGCATAACTAAATACTAATAAGGTCCCAAAAACGAGACCTATTGGCTATGCCAATGCTTGTTAATTTTTGGAATGTTGTGCGGTCCACGGTGTCTGGTAAAGTTTCATGTCGCCCAGGAGTGTGAAAGGTGGCTCGGTGACAGGGAGAGGGGATGAGGGGGTGTAACAAAGGATCCTTTAGAGTGCAGATTGGATCTGACAGTCCAAGGACCTCCCCCTGAAAGGAGCCCAGTTTTTAAAAGGAATTTTTCAGAGGAATAAACTATTTAATAAACATATATGTGCTTCGGACATACACAGACTAACATGCATGTACACAAATGTGCTTATTTATGTCCTTCTCGGAAAAGGAGCATGAGGGACCTGCACACATAAACCAGCTGTTTTGCCATGGGTACTGTGCAAGCGCTGTGCCGGCGAAACCTGACAACACAGATGGCTTGTGCAATAGGATCCTGTAATTTCCCTTTCTTAGAAGGATTACTCGCAATCTGTGATTATCTGGCAAATGAGGTTCAGCATTCACTGAAGCACTAAACCTCGAACCTGACTGGTTTGATAAGTTTTAGAGAAAACCCAGTAATTCTGGCTCCTTTGAAATGTTATTTCCAGGAAGTACGAAGCCCCCGCCAAGAGACCCTTATATGCATTGTGCGTTGAAAAAAGTATTAATCAGTCAAATCATAACAAAACTCCCTCTACAGCCATGCATCATTTTCCTGGATAGAGGTCAGTCTCACGTTTTCATTTTGATTGCATCACGGCCTTTTTGCATATTTTGTCTCCTGCTACTTGTCTAACATGTTATGCATTTAATTTTTTTAATGCTTGAATACTGTTTGCATTGTCCCCCCGGAGCTTTTGGTGTAAACACAACAAGTGTGGCACGCCTGGGCATACACGTCATCAAGTCAGTCATTGATCGAAAATTAAATATTATATTAAAGTGCAGGTACTCTGACTCCCAGGATACCTGGTTGTAACGTAGAAGTGCAGATACGCTATCATTAAAAGTAGGCTAGTTAAAAATACGGAACTGTGCCTTTCAAATTAAAAAGTGCAGCTACCTAATAACTGTCCATTTAAAGCATGGATTTTCTTGTTAAGGGGCGGACCTCCCTAGTTTAATGAGTCAAAGCCCATTTTGCTCTCGTTTTATTGAAGAAATGCAAATGTTTGTCTGCTAAATGGCTAAAACATTCACCCGGTCCAAAACTGGGAGGTCTGAATTGAATCATTCTAATATAATACGGATCTCATAATAAAGTTCCTGGCTTGGGAGCCATGTGCTTACAGTACTCTGCGTGCGCATGGTCTGCGGCACGATGACTTGTGAAATGCCTTTGGTTTCTAGGTCATTTCTTTAATTAGGGGCCAGTTCAAAGGATGCTCGACCTCTGTGGTTTGTGGCTAGGTGCGAGGTGTGTGAGCCTGAAGGCCACCATCCAAGAAAGGCTGGCAGCAAGATGAGCAACAGGGCGAGAGGCTTGCAGAACTGAGCCTCACTGTACTGACTGTACAGTATTCTGAGAACCTCTACTATGAGATCCCCGCCCCTGCACACCTACTGGCTGTACATCCATGAAAACGAATGCGTCCGTCCGTAATGCAACTGGTGCTCATGTAAAGCGCTCCGATACCTTCAGTTTGCGTTGGCGCTTAGTAAAATGACTTTCAAAAAAAGAAAGAACAGCAGGAGTGGGAGGAGATGGGAAGCACAAGCAGAGGGAAGGGTAAAGCAGCACGAAGGAGCCAGAGGGCATGGAGAGTGTAAGCCAAAAAGAACAAGCAGGAAGTGGGATAAGGGAGGGGGTGGCAAATGGTGATCACTTTCGTGGCCGCTTTGATGTTCACGGAGTACATCAAAGCGGCCGCGAAAGTGATCAGGCAGGCTGACAAATGGTGCGCGCACCCGGCGCACATGCACTGTATTTGGAGGCCTGAAAAGCACTAGTCTGCACTTCCAAATCCCCGCTTACTAAAGCTCTCGCCAGAGCAGCGATAAAGCGCTGGCTCAGGCGAGACCTAAAAAGTCTAGTAGCGGCGGCTACTGAACCATCTCGTAAATTTTCATTACCTATCGGGGTTTGTAAAATCAGGTACAATACACTGTAGGTCACACCCGGTAAGGAGCAGGGTGGGCTATGTTCTAAATGACGCTAGGACAACCCCCCCCTATCAGCGCACCTGTTTGATCGGACACCATAAGGACTGACATATCCCAAGCGCGCCACCAAAGGAATAAAAGAAAAGAAAAAATGACAAACACAGCCAGCTCACCCTTGTGCTTACCAGCCCACTCCTCAAGCACATATCATCATCTTCCACCTAGTTCCCCTGCCTGCACTTACAGCGAACGGAGAGTCATACCTGCAGGAGTGAGAATGCACGTCCCGTCCAGGCCAAGGCAATTATAGGTGCATTTCCCCCCGAAAAAAAGTCCTGTTAATAAAGAAATACAATATTCGCATATTCCGACTAAAGCAGAATCCACAAGTGGGTCCATGTGAACGATGACAACCATGACTACAGCCATGTCAAGCATGCTTTGGATTATAAACTCACTAGCAAGTAAAGATTCCAAAAGTTTCCTGAAAAGAGAGCCCAGAAAACAAGGCGCTCTATCAACATCCCACACTGGTTGAATGTTTAGAAGCCGAGAATGAGGGAACGTTTTGGTAGTATGACTAATTTGCTGCCCATGTTCTTTTAAAATCTTGTAAATAACTGACCAATAACAAGGTGTTTCACTACATTTATGAAACAGCATGCTAGATTGTTGCCGTGGACCCCATGCACATGCTCTTTATATCCCTCTTGTACCAACACATACATAGGAAACATTTGATCAATAGCATGAGGTTCTGTTATGTATCCATTAAATAGTATATAATTAGCCATGAGCAATTCAAGTAAGCTTAGAAAATCTCCATTCTGGTAGTGGTCTTGCCTTAATTCTGGACGATATGGTTTTGCTGTTTATACGTAGTGGGAGTACAGATTGAGACCTAGTACAAACATTAGGTATGGCAGGAATATAGGTTTTTGTCTATGAGTATTGTTTATCTGCTTCCATTACTGTGAAAACTAACTAGAGAGTTATTGCATGTAATGTCTGCATATGGGGGGCCACAAGAACAATGAATTGTGAGCTGATGTGTGTCATGTATTGTGTTTTATATTAGCTATTGTATTTTTTTTTATAATTGTTATGACACTTTTTATGGATTATGGCCAAAATAAATTATTTTCATCATTACAATCTCAGAAAACCTCATGGCTCATGGTGCACATTTCCTTCCCTTCTTTGTTTTTCACTACAATGCTCCTCCTCCCAACCCCACCCATTAGCTCAATCTACTTCAATTCGAACCTAACCAAGGATAGTCTGCTCCTCTATCAAATACGTAACCAACCTATGTGACTTTTACAGCTAGTACCAGTATTTTCACTTTCCTTATGCCCAATTACCTCCACTTACTTTACATTTCTGAGTGTGCTACATGAATATGTAAATTTACCGGTACCCAGACAGGTCAGTGTGCCAACAGCACTACTTTAACTTGTCTATGCTGGTTTAACTGGCCACTTGGTTTAGTTCTTACTGTGCGAATGTAGTCGATCAAAAAGTTAGGCAAACCATACAAAAGCACAGAAAGGTGTAGTCAACATTTCTGAAAACGACACTAAAATTTGGAATTCGGTAGGGGGGGGGGGGGGGGATCATTTAACTATATGGCCTAAAATATCCTCACCGATAATATGTCTTCCAACATTTCTTTGCAAAAAATAAATAGACTCCACAATACCCTTCGAGACAACAATTCGATGGCTTAAAGTGCCTTCTATTGTCTCGACAGGAGATCGAGATTTGAAAAAAGTATACAGATGCAAGCAAATACATTTAAAAAATATCAGAGCTGGATCCCAGTAAAACCATACCCACTGCATCGTGCAAACCAGGTGTCAATAAGTAAAGAACGGCTTTTCCCTCACACAATCTGTGAGAGGCTGTAACTAAGATCAAGTGAACCACATACAAAGCAAACCTTTTTGTCCTAATATTTGGTCAGTAGATCTGCAGTTACTAGTTTATCACGGCTCAGCCTCAAGAGAAACCTAAAAAACCCGATGGATGCTAAAAGTAGGCATTCAGAGGAACGAAATAACACCCGATTTGATAGCACGCGATTTTTTTCTTCTATTTGGCCTAGTCACTGGTTTAACCAAGCAACACCATAGAAAGAACTTTACAATTCTGATAAACAATGCAAAAAAGATATACAAGAAAACATGTGCCTAGATATTCAAATAGAGAAATAAGTTAAGGGGTGCAAAAGAAAAATCAAAATACAGAGGAAGTGGAAGTAAAACCAAATCAAACAAGCATTGGCATAGCCAATAGGTCTCGCCTTTGGGACCTTACAAGTGTTTAGCCAGAGATAATGACTTTGCCAATATTTTTAAGCTATACTGTAGAGAAGTGTGACTGCCGTGCATCAGGCAGAAAAGTTATAATAAAAAAGTGTCAGAAGCAATTTTGTTACCTTATATATGACCAAGAAGACATTATATACACAAGTGACCGATCCTATTAAAAAAACGTTTTTACAATAAAAAAAAGGTCTTCAGTTTTCTTTTGTCCTTGCAATGACGGCAACTTCTTTCTGCCTATTCCAATAGTTGTTTGTTATAGCTTCTGTTGTCATTATTGTAATTATAAACAGGAGGGTGAAGGTTGAAAAATGTTACCTGTATTATAACACTAGCAGCGAACGGATGCTAGGGGAGAATCAACGGGTGCTAGGGGAGAATCAACAGATGCCAGATTCCGAGAGCAGACTGAGGTGGTGGTGGTTACTTGTGCAGAGGTGGTGATGCTCAGGTAATGCTGAGGTGATGCTCAGGTAATGCTGAGGTGATGCTCAGGTAATGCTGAGGTGATGCTCAGGTAATGCTGAGGTGATGCTCAGGTAATGCTGAGGTGATGCTTTCTGGCACCAAGGTGGCGCCGAGTGATGCTTTCTGGCACCAAAGTGGCGCCGTGATGCTGAGGTGGCGCTGCGTGGAGGAGGGGGAAAGGGGGGGAAAAAGAGGGGAAAAGGGGGGGGGGGGGGGGGGGAGGAAAACAAAATCCAACAAAGGGGTGATTCACAGGCAGATAAGAGTTGCAATGTTAGTGTTCTTTTAACTAACATTATCTTTCCATTCGCATTTAGCACCTTATTTACTGCCTGCACATCACCTATGATGAACCGCCTGCTAAAAGTCGCACATCCCAGATGTGAGGTGTTAACGAATCACGAAGTTTCCCAGAGATCCCCGGATGCCTTGGTGAATCGGATGAGAGCAGGACACAAGAACACAGCCTGTGCAGTGGACTCGGGTTTCTGTCATCTAGAAACTCTTCCTATTCCTGGCTCCTGGAGGTGTAGAACAGGTTAATAATGATCTATATAGCTCCCCGCGTTGATTTGACCGGTCATTGGCTCTATCAAGCGGCGGCGGGCCCAGGCCTGGCTGTGTGCTGGGGGTTCATTAAAGAGTTAGTGTGAAGGTCGGAGTCTCGGAGCTCCCCGTGGAGGCCTCCTCGGCCTCCCTCGGTGCGTCATCATTCCGCCTCGCCCTGTGAGGTGTGACTGCCTCTAGGCACTGCCCGACACATGCGCGCACATTTGGCAGGGGACAGCAGCAGGTACAAACCAGCGGAGACACAAAGCACAATGAGCCGTGTTCACCGGCGCTGCGTGCAGTGCAGGTGTGCACAACCGATGCTGCAGACTGGGAGGGGGTGTTGGGGCTGTGTGACGAGGCCCCCAGCCCTGAAGACACTCACGGAGAAACAGCCACCAATGTCCCCCTGGAATTGTGCAGCTGTCACCAAAGAGTAGTTTTCGGCGTGCGACACGCAGGGCTCGGCCAGCCCCCCCTACAGACTGTACATAGTGTCACCTGTAAGTACATGGTGTGCGTGGGAGAGGAACGAGTTGCGTCGTTGCTTGAGAAACGTACTTTGTCGTGGCACACTCTGCATGCGGTTATTTTGTGTGTTTTGTTTTGTGTTGGGTTTTATGCAGGGCACAAGTCCTAACAAGCGTGACCGCACTAATTTGTAACATGATACATAACAGATGGCACCATGTAGGGAATGTAGCTGCCACAATGCCTGCTCCCGAGACCCATAGGCCATGGGAGGGAACATTTCAACAAAAAGTGGGAAGAACACACGCCTTCGCCCATTTGCGTGCTTTCTTTTTTGAAAGACACGCTATGGCCAATGAAATCTGTGGGGCGTTAACTAAATCCCACGGAGAAGTCTGTGGGAAGATTGGAGTGCTTACAAGAAGCATCCCCATAGAGCAGTGCATGCGCTGCACTAGGCTCGACCTAAAAAGGATACATCGTACAGTGGATACATATACAATTATGTGCCACTAAAACATACAAAAGAGTTTAGGAAAGCCTACAACAGTAGATGTTCAGTAACCTAAGAGAACAGCACTGTAACAGGAACAAATGTTTGCAAGAGCGAGATATGCATTTTAACAAATCAGAAAGTTAGAATTATCTACAGTATAAAATTAGCCATGAACCAAATAAAGGGGAAAAAATGAATAGTATAAAGGAAAGCAGAAACCAAATCCTTGAAGAGCCCAAAGTAACAAGGAAGCCTAAAATAACTTTACCCACCCAGGTTACAGAGCATGCACACACAAAATACAAAGAAACAAACCAAAAAGCACAGGAATTTCGAAAAGAAGGAAAAGTATAAATCAGAGAAGGCCGTTCCCCTTTGCCAAAAAGCTACTGGCAATTCATAAGGTATTATAACAAAGGTCTGTTTTTTTTTTAACAATCAGTTACACGTAAACAGAATTGGAAAAAAAAAACAAATCAGAGAATGGAGTAAGCTAGATTGCATAGATGGCATAATGTTTTTGTGCATGATAAAAAAAAGAAAAATCAGATGCGTAAGTGGAAAGTATTTTCCATGTTCTAGTGCGAAATAGAGACAGGCTGATTGCAGGAAAAGGTTTCAGGATTGTAGAGTACATTTTGAACCTTTTGCTTCAAGTAGAAGGAAATTATTGTTGTGGGGTTTCAAGAAAAAATAAGCTTTGGCAGAGACGGGGGCGACAGACAGAGACGGGGGCGACAGACAGAGAGACGGGGGCGACAGACAGAGAGACGGGGGCGACAGACAGAGAGACGGGGGCGACAGACAGAGACGGGGGCGACAGACAGAGAGACGGGGGCGACAGACAGAGAGACGGGGGCGACAGACAGAGAGACGGGGGCGACAGACAGAGAGGCGGGGGCGACAGACAGAGAGGCGGGGGCGACAGACAGAGAGGCGGGGGCGACAGACAGAGAGGCGGGGGCGACAGACAGAGAGGCGGGGGCGACAGACAGAGAGGCGGGGGCGACAGACAGAGAGGCGGGGGCGACAGACAGAGAGGCGGGGGCGACAGACAGAGAGGCGGGGGCGACAGACAGAGAGGCGGGGGCGACAGACAGAGAGGCGGGGGCGACAGACAGAGAGGCGGGGGCGACAGACAGAGAGGCGGGGGCGACAGACAGAGAGGCGGGGGCGACAGACAGAGAGGCGGGGGCGACAGACAGAGAGGCGGGGGCGACAGACAGAGAGGGGGGGGCGACAGACAGAGAGGGGGGGGCGACAGACAGAGAGGGGGGGCGACAGACAGAGAGGGGGGGCGACAGACAGAGAGGGGGGGCGACAGACAGAGAGGGGGGGCGACAGACAGAGAGGGGGGGCGACAGACAGAGAGGGGGGGCGACAGACAGAGAGGGGGGGCGACAGACAGAGGGGGGGCGACAGACAGAGGGGGGGCGACAGACAGAGAGGGGGGGGGTGTGAGACCGGCCTCACGGCGTTGCCCTCCCAATCATCCAGCCAACCTGCAACCACCCTCAAGACACGACATCTCCGACTCCGGCCGCCCCAGCCACCCAGATCCGAGGGCCGGCCAGAGCCCTGACAGACTCGACACCCTACCACGCATGTCCGACCGAGGGAGCGGGAACCCTCGAGCCAGACCCAAAGGCGCCAGCCCAGTCACACCTCGGGTCGCCTTCCCCGGAAAGACTCGATCGGCCACCAGGCCCCTGGGGAGCAGTCGCCTCCCCTGCCGAGCGTCTGGGGTCCCTCCCAGACCCACCTGAAAAGACCAAAGAAGTGAGCGGCAGGAAATCCCGCCGAACCCCCTCCGTCACCCCAGTCCCCCCTCTGCGAGGACCCCGGATTTCAAAGAGCAAGCGGAGTATAACAAGGGGTGCAGGAGAAACGAAGGCAGAGAAGACCTGGAACCATCCGAGCCTGCTGACGCTGTCGCGGCTCCTGAACGCTGAAGTCACCTGGGCCTGCTGAGTGACTCGCGGCCTCTTGCTATTGAACCATCTGAGCCCTGCTGATGAGGTCACGGCTCCCGAGCACGGAACCACCTGGGCCTGCTGAGTGACTCGCGGCCTCTTGCTATCGAACCATCTGAGCCCTGCTGACGAGGTCGCGGCTCCCGAGCACTGAACCACCTGGGCCTGCTGAGTGACTCGCGGCCCCCAGCTATTGAACCATCTGAGCCTTGCTGACGGAATCGCGGCTCCCGAACTCCGACCACCTGTGCCTGCTGAGAGACTCGCGGCGCTCCCCTTGAGGACGACTCGGTAAGAGATCGCCCAGAGAATCGACACCCTCCAGCTCGAGGATTGTGAGCTATCCGCAGGGTATTTCGCAGAGACACTATCTTGAAAGACTGTCCCGCTACCCCCATTCCCCCCGACCGATTTGTGGTACCTCGTGCCACTGCTGTACTACTTGCATCTTGGATCATAAAGATCCCTTGAAAATAATCGATAAAAAAGACCTATCGTCCTAATAAAGAATACGTGTGGTGTCACTCTGTTCGTAGTGTATATCAGGGTGTGCGCGCCTAGTTCGGCCTACGTGGGAGAGGTGGGTCAAAGGGGTGGGCAAGACGGGCATCGAACCCCCCTCCGGCGAACGCCTTTCCAACAGGGGGCGACAGACAGGGGGGGGGGGGGGGACGGAGACAGAGGGGGGGGGGCGACGGAGACAGAGGGGGGGGGGGCGACGGAGACAGAGGGGGGGGGGGCGACGGAGACAGAGGGGGGGGGGGGCGACGGAGACAGAGGGGGGGGGGGCGACGGAGACAGAGGGGGGGGGGGCGACGGAGACAGAGGGGGGGGGGGGCGACGGAGACAGAGGGGGGGGGGGGGGCGACGGAGACAGAGGGGGGGGGGGCGACGGAGACAGAGGGGGGGGGGCGACGGAGACAGAGGGGGGGGGCGGCGACGGAGACAGAGGGGGGGGGCGGCGACGGAGACAGAGGGGGGGGGCGACGGAGACAGAGGGGGGGGGGACGACGGAGACAGAGGGGGGGGCGACGGAGACAGAGGGGGGGGGCGACGGAGACAGAGGGGGGGGGCGACGGAGACAGAGGGGGGGGGCGACGGAGACAGAGGGGGGGGGCGACGGAGACAGAGGGGGGGGCGACGGAGACAGAGGGGGGGGCGACGGAGACAGAGGGGGGGGCGACGGAGACAGAGGGGGGGGCGACGGAGACAGAGGGGGGGGCGACGGAGACAGAGGGGGGGGCGACGGAGACAGAGGGGGGGGGCGACGGAGACAGAGGGGGGGGGCGACGGAGACAGAGGGGGGGGGCGACGGAGACAGAGGGGGGGCGACGGAGACAGAGGGGGGGGCGACGGAGACAGAGGGGGGGGCGACGGAGACAGAGGGGGGGGCGACGGAGACAGAGGGGGGGCGACGGAGACAGAGGGGGGGGCGACGGAGACAGAGGGGGGGGCGACGGAGACAGAGGGGGGGGCGACGGAGACAGAGGGGGGGGCGACGGAGACAGAGGGGGGGGCGACGGAGACAGAGGGGGGGGCGACGGAGACAGAGGGGGGGGCGACGGAGACAGAGGGGGGGCGACGGAGACAGAGGGGGGGACGACGGAGACAGAGGGGGGGCGACGGAGACAGAGGGGGGGGCGACGGAGACAGAGGGGGGGGCGACGGAGACAGAGGGGGGGGCGACGGAGACAGAGGGGGGGGCGACGGAGACAGAGGGGGGGGCGACGGAGACAGAGGGGGGGGCGACGGAGACAGAGGGGGGGGCGACGGAGACAGAGGGGGGGCGACGGAGACAGAGGGGGGGGCGACGGAGACAGAGGGGGGGGCGACGGAGACAGAGGGGGGCGACGGAGACAGAGGGGGGCGACGGAGACAGAGGGGGGCGACGGAGACAGAGGGGGGCGACGGAGACAGAGGGGGGCGACGGAGACAGAGGGGGGCGACGGAGACAGAGGGGGGGCGACGGAGACAGAGGGGGGGCGACGGAGACAGAGGGGGGGCGACGGAGACAGAGGGGGGGCGACGGAGACAGAGGGGGGGCGACGGAGACAGAGGGGGGGCGACGGAGACAGAGGGGGGGCGACGGAGACAGAGGGGGGGCGACGGAGACAGAGGGGGGGCGACGGAGACAGAGGGGGGGCGACGGAGACAGAGGGGGGGCGACGGAGACAGAGGGGGGGCGACGGAGACAGAGGGGGGGCGACGGAGACAGAGGGGGGGCGACGGAGACAGAGGGGGGGCGACGGAGACAGAGGGGGGGCGACGGAGACAGAGGGGGGGCGACGGAGACAGAGGGGGGGCGACGGAGACAGAGGGGGGGCGACGGAGACAGAGGGGGGGCGACGGAGACAGAGGGGGGGCGACGGAGACAGAGGGGGGGCGACGGAGACAGAGGGGGGGCGACGGAGACAGAGGGGGGGGCGACGGAGACAGAGGGGGGGGCGACGGAGACAGAGGGGGGGGCGACGGAGACAGAGGGGGGGCGACGGAGACAGAGGGGGGGCGACGGAGACAGAGGGGGGGCGACGGAGACAGAGGGGGGGCGACGGAGACAGAGGGGGGGCGACGGAGACAGAGGGGGGGCGACGGAGACAGAGGGGGGGCGACGGAGACAGAGGGGGGGCGACGGAGACAGAGGGGGGGCGACGGAGACAGAGGGGGGGCGACGGAGACAGAGGGGGGCGACGGAGACAGAGGGGGGGCGACGGAGACAGAGGGGGGCGACGGAGACAGAGGGGGGCGACGGAGACAGAGGGGGGCGACGGAGACAGAGGGGGGCGACGGAGACAGAGGGGGGCGACGGAGACAGGGGGGGGCGACGGAGACAGGGGGGGGCGACGGAGACAGGGGGGGCGACGGAGACAGGGGGGGGCGACGGAGACAGGGGGGGCGACGGAGACAGGGGGGGCGACGGAGACAGGGGGGGCGACGGAGACAGGGGGGGGCGACGGAGACAGGGGGGGGCGACGGAGACAGGGGGGGGCGACGGAGACAGGGGGGGGCGACGGAGACAGGGGGGGCGACGGAGACAGGGGGGGGCGACGGAGACAGGGGGGGGCGACGGAGACAGGGGGGGCGACGGAGACAGGGGGGGGCGACGGAGACAGGGGGGGCGACGGAGACAGGGGGGGGCGACGGAGACAGGGGGGGGCGACGGAGACAGGGGGGGGCGACGGAGACAGGGGGGGGCGACGGAGACAGGGGGGGGCGACGGAGACAGGGGGGGGCGACGGAGACAGGGGGGGGCGACGGAGACAGGGGGGGGCGACGGAGACAGGGGGGGGCGACGGAGACAGGGGGGGGCGACGGAGACAGGGGGGGGCGACGGAGACAGGGGGGGGCGACGGAGACAGGGGGGGGCGACGGAGACAGGGGGGGGCGACGGAGACAGGGGGGGGCGACGGAGACAGGGGGGGGCGACGGAGACAGGGGGGGGCGACGGAGACAGGGGGGGGCGACGGAGACAGGGGGGGGCGACGGAGACAGGGGGGGGCGACGGAGACAGGGGGGGGCGACGGAGACAGGGGGGGGCGACGGAGACAGGGGGGGGCGACGGAGACAGGGGGGGGCGACGGAGACAGGGGGGGGCGACGGAGACAGGGGGGGGCGACGGAGACAGGGGGGGGCGACGGAGACAGGGGGGGGCGACGGAGACAGGGGGGGGCGACGGAGACAGGGGGGGGCGACGGAGACAGGGGGGGGCGACGGAGACAGGGGGGGGCGACGGAGACAGGGGGGGGCGACGGAGACAGGGGGGGGCGACGGAGACAGGGGGGGGCGACGGAGACAGGGGGGGGCGACGGAGACAGGGGGGGGCGACGGAGACAGGGGGGGGCGACGGAGACAGGGGGGGGCGACGGAGACAGGGGGGGGCGACGGAGACAGGGGGGGGCGACGGAGACAGGGGGGGGCGACGGAGACAGGGGGGGGCGACGGAGACAGGGGGGGGCGACGGAGACAGGGGGGGGCGACGGAGACAGGGGGGGGCGACGGAGACAGGGGGGGGCGACGGAGACAGGGGGGGGCGACGGAGACAGGGGGGGGCGACGGAGACAGGGGGGGGCGACGGAGACAGGGGGGGGCGACGGAGACAGGGGGGGCGACGGAGACAGGGGGGGCGACGGAGACAGGGGGGGCGACGGAGACAGGGGGGGCGACGGAGACAGGGGGGGCGACGGAGACAGGGGGGGCGACGGAGACAGGGGGGGCGACGGAGACAGGGGGGGCGACAGAGGGGGGGGGCGACGGAGACAGAGGGGGGGGGCGACGGAGACAGAGGGGGGGGGCGACGGAGACAGAGGGGGGGGGCGACGGAGACAGAGGGGGGGGGCGACGGAGACAGAGGGGGGGGGCGACGGAGACAGAGGGGGGGGCGACGGAGACAGAGGGGGGGGCGACGGAGACAGAGGGGGGGGCGACGGAGACAGAGGGGGGGGCGACGGAGACAGAGGGGGGGGCGACGGAGACAGAGGGGGGGGCGACGGAGACAGAGGGGGGGGCGACGGAGACAGAGGGGGGGGCGACGGAGACAGAGGGGGGGGGCGACGGAGACAGAGGGGGGGGGGGCGACGGAGACAGAGGGGGGGGCGACGGAGACAGAGGGGGGGGGCGACGGAGACAGAGGGGGGGGGCGACGGAGACAGAGGGGGGGCGACGGAGACAGAGGGGGGGAGGGGGGGGAGGAGGACGGAGGGAGGGAGACTGGAGGGAGACTGGAGGGGAGGACCGAGGGAGACGGAGGACCGAGGGAGACTGGAGGGAGACTGGAGGGGAGGACCGAGGGAGACGGAGGACCGAGGGAGACTGGAGGGAGACTGGAGGGGAGGACCGAGGGAGACGGAGGACCGAGGGAGACTGGAGGGAGACTGGAGGGGAGGACCGAGGGAGACGGAGGACCGAGGGAGACTGGAGGGAGACTGGAGGGGAGGACCGAGGGAGACGGAGGACCGAGGGAGACTGGAGGGAGACTGGAGGGGAGGACCGAGGGAGACGGAGGACCGAGGGAGACTGGAGGGGAGGACCGAGGGAGACGGAGGACCGAGGGAGACTGGAGGGAGACTGGAGGGGAGGACCGAGGGAGACGGAGGACCGAGGGAGACTGGAGGGGAGGACCGAGGGAGACGGAGGACCGAGGGAGACTGGAGGGGAGGACCGAGGGAGACTGGAGGGGAGGACCGAGGGAGACTGGAGGGGAGGACCGAGGGAGACTGGAGGGGAGGACCGAGGGAGACTGGAGGGGAGGACCGAGGGAGACTGAGGACCGAGGGAGACTGGAGGGGAGGACCGAGGGAGACTGGAGGGGAGGACCGAGGGAGACTGAGGACCGAGGGAGACTGGAGGGGAGGACCGAGGGAGACGGAGGACCGAGGGAGACGGAGGACCGAGGGAGACGGAGGACCGAGGGAGACGGAGGACCGAGGGAGACGGAGGACCGAGGGAGACGGAGGACCGAGGGAGACGGAGGACCGAGGGAGACGGAGGACCGAGGGAGACGGAGGACCGAGGGAGATGGAGAGAGGAAGAGAGAGAGAGATGTGTGTATGCCGGGTCCGGTGGCTCAGTGGATGAAGGCGTCCGCTGCAGGGACCTGTGTTCCACCTCATGGTCACAGGTTTTTTTTGTTGCTCTAGCCCCGCCCCCTCCCCAATAACCCCGCCCCCAAGGTGAGGCCCTCGGCTACAAACCACACTGCAAATTTGGCCCCCAAGAGAAAGTTTGTGAGTACCCCTGATGTAGGGTGTGTGGTTGGAAGGATGTATTGTATTGTATTGTATTGTATATCGATTTGTATAGCGCGATTGCTGCCCCTCGGGCGTCCAAGCGCTGAGGATGTAGACAGAGTTGGGAGGTACATCAGAAGTTTTAGGACAGGTTGGACCTAGCAAACAGAAGAGTCTTCAATTGTTTGCGAAAAGAGTGCAAGTTAGGGTTGGACCGGAGTTGTAGAGGGAGTGAATTCCAGTTTTGAGGCGTTCAGAGTGAACATTCTGCCTCCAGTTCTAGCTCTCTTAACTTTCGGAACCACGGCCAAGAAGGCTTCCGTGGAGCGTAGATACCTGCTTGGGTGATAGCGGGTGACTAGATTGTCATTTATTGCTGGACCTGTTTTCCAGAAGGCACGATGTGAGATACATAATGCCTTAAAAGCCACTCTCTGCTTCACCGGCAGCCAGTGTAGACTTTTTAGTCCAGGTCTAGCTGACTGCGTACGTGGGATCTTAAGCAGGGTACGGGCTGCGCAGTTCTGCACCACCTGTAACTTCCGTAGAGTCAGCTCTGGGGCTCCCACGTAGAGGGCGTTATTAAAATCCAGCCGGGACTGTATCAGGCCTTGTACTGCCACCTGTTTGGCCTCCATTGGTAAAAGGGGCAGAACTTTTCTGAGTGTTCTGAGCAGGCCGAAACATGTGGCAGATAGCTTAGTGGCCTGGTAGGTAAATGTAAGACTTTTGTCCAACCAAATTCCCAGGCTCTTTACATTCTCTTTGGGGATAGGGGGAGTACCCAGACATGAAGGCCATAAGGAGATAAATGGTACTGGTGACGCTGGGCCCAAGAGCATGAGCTCAGTCTTGTCTCCATTGAGTTTTAAGGAGGAAGCAGTCATCCACCCTTTAACCTCCTCTAAACATTTCAGCAAGCCGAACGAGGTTTGCCTGTTGCCCTCCTGCGTCAACGACACCACTAGCTGGGTATCGTCCGCGTATGATATGATCTTAATACCATGCGGTTCGACGACCCCAGCCAGCGGTCTCATGTATATGTTGAACAACGCAGGGCTCAAGGAGGAGCCCTGCGGAACCCCACAGCTCAGTGATTTGCTGACTGACACTGTGTCCCCGTCAAAGATCTGGAACGATCTGTCAGTCAAAAAAGAGTCAAACCACCTCAGTGCATTGCCTGTTACCCCGATGTCAAGGAGACGGTTCAGTAAGGTGGTATAACTGACCGTGTCGAAGGCAGCACTTAGGTCAAGGAGGATCACTGCCACTGATCCTCCTTGATCCAGTATCCTCCGTGACTCTTCAGTGACTGCCAGCAGCGCAGTTTCAGTTCCGTGCCTGGGTCTGAAGCCTGTCTGAGTCGTATCCAGTAATAGGTTGTTCTCCAGGAACTGAATTAGCTGGGTGTTCATGTATTTTTCCAGGATCTTACTTGCCCAGGGGAGCAATGAGATGGGGCGATAATTGGCGTGATCTTTTGGGTCAAGATTTGGTTTTTTTAACAGTGCCCGTACCATGGCTCTTTTCCAAACAGTGGGCACAATACAGGATGAGATCGAGGAATTTAATAGATCCAGAATTACGGGCAGAGTGGTTAGACTTGCCCGCAACATGATCTCCGGTGGAGCTGGATCAAGTGGAGAGCCAGATTTGACTTGCCAAGCCAGTATGTTCAAGATGTCGAGGTCTAGAGGTGGAAAATGTTCTAGAGTTGGTTGGTCTGGGAGGATGGGATGTGTCGAGAGTGCTTCCTCAGCACCTCCAGAATTTGAGGTTACTGTCGAGAAAGAGGAATAAATCCGAGAGACTTTATTATGAAAGAATTCCGCTAGCTCGTTGCGTTTTTGGCAGAGGTGTAGCTGTGTTTAGTCTAGTGCATTTTTTTACCAGGTGAAAAATTTCCCTGGGTTTGGATTTGGCTTCCATAATTTTGTCTGCGAAATAGGCAGCCTGGGCCGTCCTTACCCCATCTCTATAGGCCTTGATTGCTTCCCTATATTGCAACTTTTTCTCCGGTAGGGAGTCTAGGCGCCACGCTCGCTCTCGTTTTCTACAGAGGCGTTTTTTCTCCCTTAGGATGTCTGAGAACCAGGGTGCTGATTTGTGCAGCCTCTTTGATGTGACTTTCCGACAGGGGAGAATAGTCTCCAGTGAGTTTGTAATCCAACCCTCATAATCCTTATTCGCCAAGTTGGGGTCTGTATAAAGGGATGGGCGGGTGGATGCCAAGTTCCTGCACCACACTTCCACGGGAAGTTTAGGCCAGTTCCTCTTAGCTTTTACTTGGGGGGCAGGCGTGGAGGGTTTGCTGGTGACCCAGGTCAGCGGGATTAAAAAGTGATCGGACCAGGGAAGGGGAATGGGATGACCCAACATCAACTCGAAACAGTTGCTAAAAATTGGGTCGAGTAAATTGCCCTTTTCATGGGTAGGGGCTGTGACCCGCTGAATTAACTGTAAGGCTGCCAGGTCATCAGTTAGTTCCATAGCAATATGGTCTATGGAAGAATTGAAATGAAAATTAAGATCTCCCAGCATAGTATAATTAGCTAAAGCCATGGCTCGTTTAGATATGATGTCAGGAAGAAATTTGTGGAACATTTTAGCCGGCTCTGGGGGATGGTATATTAAAGTGCCAGAGAAGGAGCTGTTAGCAGTAAATTCGATGCTAAAAGCTAGGCTCTCGCATTCAGGGATGGTTTCGGTCGTAATGCGGCACTGGTACTGGTCTTTCAGTATAATAGCCAGACCTCCTCCTCTCCCCTCTGTCCGGTCCCGTCTATGAATTTGAAAACCAGGGGGTAAGGCAGAGATTATGTGTGGCTCTGATTGGGGGGTGAACCAAGTTTCCGTCAAGAAGACGGCGTCCGGCTTGCGCTCCTCAAGCAGTAGAGCGATTTGTGTGCTATGTCTCGGGAGTGACCTACAATTTAACAAATACATATGGTATTCCTGCGTCGTGGGTAGTACTGTGGTGTTATAAAAAGAATGTTTACATCCAAGGCAATGGGGGGGGGGGGGGGGGGGGGGGGAAGGTCGGCTGGTGCGTAGATGTGTGCGCAGTGGACAGCCGCCATAGCCCCAATGTTGTAGATATCTAATGAGCTATATGTCCTGACCTGGGATACGTGGGGGCCAGGGATTGTGGCCCCTGGTCCCGGTTGGGCTCGGACGGGCGCAGACGGGCTTGCCTTTGGCGCGCCTTCGGTGGTTTTTGTTTCGATCTCATTTGGAAAGTGTTCCATGTCCGAGGTGTGGTTATCGTGTTATGGGACAATGCATGCAACTGGGGTTTGTGCTAGCCAAACAGAGGGTTGCAATTGGATGGATGAGTCAGAGGCCCCCCCTCGCTACCGAGCTGGGCCAAAGACTTGCGGGAGTGGGCATTAGCAGAGTTGATCCAGATGAAAAGGGTCAGGAGGGATGACAAACTGGAAGACGATGCAAGGGCTTGGAATGTTATGATAACAGATCTCTGTGGGTTGGGAGTCCTCCTCGCAAGGGTCTGAGAGGGCACAGGTGGGGCAAGCTGATTCGGGGGGGGGGGGGGGTGTACCAACTTATGAGATCCACCCGGAACTGTAAGAGGAACCTAATATTTGTGAGACGGCCTGAGAGGTCGGTCTGACCCAAGTAGTGAATATGTCTAGCGAACAGAGAGGGGGGGGGGTTGGGTGGGTAGTTTAAGTGTTGTGGTTTGTTTTCCTCTAGGATATCGCTGATTTGTCCAGATTCAGTAATGTAACTCTTTATATGTGGTACAGATGACCATATGTTCTTCTTGATCGGAGCGTGCGAGTCTTACCGTCATGGCTTCTGTGATGTATAACTGTTGCCATACTTTTGTTGTGATTCTGGAGGTCAACAAAATACAATTTAAAAAAAAATATATATATATATTATTTTTTTTTTAAAGGGACAGTGCATAGCAGCGTGCTGGATGATTAAGTGAAGAGACAGAGGCATGGTTTTCCGCACGATGGTAGCTTTGAAACAGCTCTGCAGATTCCTTTATGATATTTCATGACACAGTTTGCTTATCTGGTTACTGCACTAGGTTGTCCAATCCAAGATTTTGTGTACAGTTTTGGTCCTGAGCTGGCTTGGTTGGAGAGAGAAGAGGTGAAATCATCTGGAAAGGACATCTAATGTCCCATACCGGAGGTCCTGAGAAGTATAGATAGACGTGATCAGGTTGTGTAGATATTTGGGACCTGCAGCAAATGGACTATATGAAAACCTTCCAAAATTGGCCAGTAACATATGACCGATCTCTTCAGTTATTATATGTCTGTTCATTTGGCTGTACAGTGCTGTTGATGGACAACCCTCATAGCAGACATGTCTTATGTGAATTTAACTGGTGTAAGTTATAATTTGCTGCAGACTGCTCCATATTATGGTTTTGGAATTATTGTGGGCCAAAACTGAAATTTATGAAAGTACATAACACCACGGCGAACCACAGGTCAGCCTTTTTTGCTAAACTGCATAATGAAAGCAGTTTGCTTATTGAGTTGTTTGCAATTTGTGGGTTGTGAGCTGAGGATTATGCTGGAGGGTGCAACTGTTCTATGGACTGTTCTGTCAAGAAGCTGGTGGTGCAGTTATCTAGGAAATAGCCACATTTTTAGGTCTCGCTGAGTCATCGCGCATGCGTAGTTCTGCGAGACATTTAGTAGGTGAGTTTTCAAAGTGCCACTGGCTGGCCTAGCGCTTGCGTTCACGCAAGCGTGCATGCGCACAGCCGGCCGCCATCTGTCTTTCACGGGTCATTAGCTCCGTGATGACTTTCACTTTCGAAAAAGTAAAGAAATAGAAAAAGACATCTATTTCTTTACTTTTGCTATAATCGCGGCACCCGCTTTACTTTGAACATTAAAAGTAAAGCGCGGGTGCCGCGATGCTTGTTTTCCCTACTTTGATTAAGGACTTCGAACAAAACAGTTTACACGTAGGGAAATCCGATTAAAGGGGCCTGCGCTCAGTGTTGATCTCCAGATCGCCCTGTAAAGCCATTCATTATGTATGCGGCTAATCTGAATCTCTATGGCCTGAGATCACTTACAGCCGCCCCGTTTCCGTGTAAACTAGCTTGTTTAGGACTTGTTACCTGATAGATACTTGTCACCTTGCATCTCTTCATTCACCGAGGGTAAAGGGTTATTAACGGCGCCTTCTTTAGTACCAGTTCCCCCAACCCAAATTTCTAATGCTATGTTGCATTCTCTGCTGTACGAACCGTGGTTGATCCATAATGCATGGCTATTTTCAGGGGCTTTTGGGTCATTCGAGGATTAAAAAAAAATAAAAAATAAAAAAAAAACATGACCTGTAGGTGGCAGTATTGCAAAACCTAAGTTTTGAAAACATTTGCACGTTGTTAACATGTTAGGCAAGAAAACACATTTAAAATGTTGTGTTTTCGTCCGTTTCAATGTCTAAAATTAGTAGCTTGTTGTAATCAAAATACTTGGGATGTTTGGACGTACAAGTGAAGAAGTCATTCAGGCAGTTGAATCAAATGACGTCTTAATGTGAAGTGCGTTCTGGGAGCAGAAACTGATTCAACAAAAACCCTGGTGGGGTAAGTGAGAGTAATCCCTGTATACTATAAATCTGTTAATTATTTTTTTTAATATCTCGACATCCGTACTGATTGTGTGCCACTAGAGACACTGCCTTTGAATTTCTCCCCACTCCTTTCCGGCACGCTTAAATCTACATTTATTTTAGCTCGTGGAGAACGTGGCGGGCTTGATTCAATCAGCTGTACGAACAGCGCTAAAACCGTCGACTTGCAGCATGACAAACAAGCATTGGCATAACCAATAGGTCTCGCCTTTGGGACCTTATAAGTGTTTAGTTATCCAGCACAACATCCTTGGTGCAACAACATCAACTGTTGCATGGCTAAACAGTTATAAGGTCCCAAAGGCGAGACTTATTGGCTATGCCAATGCTTGTTAACTATCTTCAGAAGTTTATCTGGTCCTGGATGCTTCAAATTCATCGCTGATGCCGATTAGCATGGCTAAAGAAAAACGTGCTGCTTCATTTTGTAGGTGACTGCAAGTCTACAAAATAATGTAGGTGCAAGTTTTCCTTTTTATTTACCGCTCCGAGATGGATTGGTAAATAAAACAATTAACTAGTGCTAAATCTTTTTAACTGACTGGAGGGCAGAGGAAGCTACACGTAGAGTTGTAGACAGGGTGGAAGGAACACTCAGAAAGAGAAGCAAATGATAACTGGGAGCGAGAGCAACATGGAGCATGGGTGGGGGTAGAGAAGTATATGGGGGAGAGAGGCACAAGAGGGTGAGGTAGACCCACTGGCAGAAAAACAACATGGGGCGTGAAGGGTAGAGAGAAGTGCTTTAAGGATACCACTGAAAATGAAAACCACTGCATTCACTGAGCGAATTAGTTGGAAGAAAATAATAGTTCACTGAAAGCCAGCAGTGAAATATACAATAGCCAGTCCATCAGAAAGACTGGAAAGAGGCTATGTTCCAAGGAATGAACAAAAGTAAGCAGAGGCCTGAACCAAAGCATATATTGCCTACTCCTTCTCTTATTATGCCTCATGCATAGCATTGTTCCCTCAGTGCCAGTGAGGTGGACACTGAACATGGGAAGACCAGAAACACATTAAGCAGAGGCAGCTATAGCAGAAAATGATACTGGAGGAATTCTGCACTGTGGTCTCCGGTCGCTGAGAGCCAGGGTATGAACATATTGCAGCAGCGTGGTTTTTCAAGCTGCAGGCTGAAGATGTTTGAACATGTGGTTGCCCTAGGGATCTGAAACAGTCAGTCATGATTTGAGGCAGCACTGAGCAGGCTGCACTGCTAGGAAAGCAACTGAGAGTGTGAACAAGAGTTGTGTGATGAATATGCTGGGACTGCTCAGTTTCCCCTGCAACCATATGCCAAGACCCTGCAAGATGGTGATATCGAGTGGTTGGCTGCGATGTGCTACAACCATGACTGTGTGAAGAACAGCCTTCAAAGTCCTCGTTTCGCCAATAAAGCATGCTATGTATTGGGTGGGATTGCGACAGGTAGCTGTGACAGGTAGCTGCACCAGTAGCCATTAGAACACACATTCCTTAACTTTCAACTGCACATCTGTGCAAGGGTTTGGAATAGCCAATGTCTGCATTTTATTTTAAACAACCTTTCCTAACTAATTCACTCTTACCAAAGCCTGTCAGTGGCCATGAGAAGGCTGAAAAGGCTTTATGTCTCCTGGGTGTAAATGGTGTTAAAAATGCACAGATCTTTTATAAGGCAAGATTCTAAGGTTTGTTTTTTTAGAACTTCATAAGGGGCTGAAGGCAATACTGGACTTAGTTTTTAAGTCTGGAAGTTCTGAATTTCAGCAAGTTGAAAACAGAAATTATTCTGAGAGAGAAGGGAAGGCCTGTGAAAGTGAAAAAGATCGAGAGAGAGAGACCAGAAGACAAAGAAATTAGCTAGCTTTCTTAGTCTTTACAAAGGTTCTGCAAAGCACAGCATTGTCAATCACCCCTTGCTGAACGTGCCACATGACTACCCCTGAACAAAAGCCATAACAAATTAGCACAGACGTGATAAAATCCACCAACTATACCTTCATTCTCACCAAATTAACCGAGACAGCAGCCAAAATACTACTACACCCTTCACCCACTCCCATCCATTGCCTAACCACCACTTATTCCATTGCACAAAGCTGTTGCTTACATGCACCATTCGTCAGATTAAAACTTTTCTTAAAAATCTTGAGCTTCCTCCGTACCTGGCCCAAAGTTTGTCCACCCGTTGCGCCCTCTGCATTCAAACTGCATTTTTTTTTTTAAATAACTGAAGGAGATTCTCCACTCGCAGTAAGAGAAGTTGTGCAGTAGACACAAGTGCACATAAAATATTTCTGAAGCCAATACACTCATTAAAGATATATGTACACTTTCAATCACAATTCCTTTTATTCGCTCAACTTTATCAAACTCAGTGCTCTGTACACAGGTGCTCTTAATAACAGTGCACAACTTCTCCACGGAAAAAGTGTATTCAGAAACATCTTAAAACAAACTGAACCACATTATCTGTTAAAAAAAATATGTGTCAATTAATCCACCATAAAATCTTAACTAATAGAACAAACAGGGATGTGGAATTCCTATAGCCAGATGCCCAGGACATATTGTTTGGGGTCAAGGGCAGCAGGTTTTCATGCGTGTTTGTCCTTGGGACAACTAGATCCAACCCTTACAACACAAACCCTTTGGCTGCCAGTTTAGAGTGCCACATTATGGATCTGGGAAGGGCATTGTCTGTAGTTAAAGTAATATTTGTCTGTGTGTTAATGCTGTTCAAACTTGTATTGATTCGTTGATGCAAAGTCTTCATTATTAGGGTGAGCACTCCAAGTAAATGTAGCTCCGACTGCATTTTAATGTTTGGAAATATGACACTATGTATAATGCTCCCAAAATGCTCTTATTCAATGCAAATATTTGCAGAATCTTCAAATCAAGATTGATGATTCATTGCTTTCAAAATAAAACGTTCACAAAAAAATACTAAAAGTAGTTAAACATTTCGCTATGCTACTGAAATTTTTTAGAAACCATTTCTTTGCAGCATAAATGTTCAAATGTGTTGATGTATGCTAATATTTCCCCAAACTATTCATAACTGAAAATCAGTGTAACCAGTCTCAATAAAATTGTAGGAAACAAAAATAAACAAGCATTGGCAAAGCTAGCAGGTATGAAATTGGTGGTCAGCCTTTTCGTGTGGTCAATGCATGACTTGATTTTTGTAAAATGTTATTGGTGTGGAAGCTGTTAGGCCTTCACTACAACAAGCATTGGCAAAAGCAAAAAATGGTTTTGGTTTCAAAAAGCACACATTGCCACATTAGTTCTTAGCAATGAAGAAAACTACTTTGTGTGCCGTCATGTTGCTAGTGAAAGAGCAGAATGCCGTCCCTCACACTGAAGCCAGCCAATCGACAGATGTAGAGAGAGAGACCCAACATTTTTATCAACACAAAAGGTCATAGGTAACGCCAAACTAAATTATGGGCCCCATTATTTAAAAAAGTCTCAAAAGTGCACCCATGGTATATGTCCATGAATTAAGTGCAGATATACGGTTTTCGTGAGTTCACAAGAATTTACAGAAGGTCAAGAAACGACACTCCTAGAAAATATTTGTGACCTGCATGAGTAAATATGCAGGAGTAGATTTGCTAATGCACAGAGTGATTGCAAGTTCACTTTCCCGTCAACCACTTTTTTCCCCAACCCTGGAAGAATTTTATGTCTGCCATTGTCTGGAGTTAATTTCCAACCTCTCTCAGTGTGGGCAAAGATTAGAGAAGAATTGGTGAAAACGCTTAAAACATGCATGTTGTTAGGTTTGCACAGACTCAAAAGGACATTCCAACCCTGGAACTTTTCCTTACCACTACCTTCAGCCCTACTATGTAGATTTACGGAAATGTGCAACATAAGGGAATTGCTAGTATTCAAACACTACTATGGTATGAGCCCTGGCATAATCATAGAGGCTATATCAAAGCTGTTATATAATGAGATTGCTGCCATAATGTGTCGACGCATTACATGACAAAAGGAAAATGTGGATTTTATTACAGGACAAGTAGGTTTATGAAGCAACCCACCCAATGGACAAGTATATATTTTATTAAATTACACATCCCTGAAACAATTACCCTGGTGGTTAGTTTAACTAGTAAAAAGAATTTACACCAGAACCAACATAAAATGCATTTTTCAGGAACAGATATGGAATGAAATTCCGACTTTGTTCTGGCCCTCTCATTTTTAGGTCGGATGCGACACTGCAGTTGTAGCCAGACCTTCTGTGACCAAATACAAAAAAAAGCTTTCAGAATACTGCAGAGAGAGGGGCTTAAGCTTCTCCAACATGTTGGCTTTCCGGAGAACATGATATGATTGGGTTGAAGTTGTATGCTTCTACTAAAAAGAGTGTTTGTATTACACTTTTTTGCTTGTAGGAAAGCTTAATATCAATACAGCAGGACTGAGTGGGTTATGGTAGCAAGCCAATGATCACAGTGCTAGACTGGACCGGTTTATTATGAAATGCTACAAAAAGGCAGTAGGCCCGACTATTTGTTGTGGAAAGCAAATATTAATATCTCTCAATCCAGTTTACTTGCTATGGGGTGGAGTCATGTATTGAAAACAGGTTTGTACCAGTCTTCCCCGGTGTATCAAGACAAATGCAGTTCAAGGCAGTACATTACTTACAATGTATGCTTTTCTTGTTGGCTCTTGAGTGTTAAAGCACAGCAAGTGCTGCTACCCCTTGACACCAGTGTTTGATTCTTCAGTCAGCACTGCCTGCACTTCAACACTCAAGCAGTCTCAAGAAAAATTATAAGTTGGATACTGTCTTGAAGTGCATTTACCATGATGCACTAGGGAGGAATGGGTCTGCCCTTTGATCACTGTGCAACTTAACCCCTCATTAAACCATTTAAGGAAGGATTGTTATTACTCTGTATTAAAGTGTGCAAATAGGTATTGTGTTACAATACATGTAGTAGGCAAGTATTTTGGTGTTAGCTACCCTTATCTGCCAAACATCCACCATGCAGGACTTGCACTTAAAAAAATCTTTGATAGGCCCTCTTAGAAGAGATACTACTTTGCCAATTGTCATTTTAATACTTTTGTAATTTTATGAGTGTATGCCTGATGGTTGCCTTGTGGCAAAGCTTACAGTCAGTACAGTAGGCCTTAGTTGGTTAAGTTGACAACACCAGCGGTCTAAAAGTAGAATGAATTCTAAAAACCAGAAGTGAGGACAACAAAACAGAAGGACTATTAATACCATCCAATTGTAGGATCATTTGAAAATCTAAATACTCTAACGTATTAGAGGGTATTGATGGAGGGAGAGCGAGCGCAAAGAGGAGAGCGAGCGGAGAGCGAGCGGAGAGCGAGCGGAGAGCGAGCGGAGAGCGAGCGGAGAGCGAGCGGAGAGCGAGCGGAGAGCGAGCGGAGAGCGAGCGGAGAGCGAGCGGAGAGCGAGCGGAGAGCGAGCGGAGAGCGAGCGGAGAGCGAGAGGAGAGCATTCCCTACTCCCAAACACATAACACGAACAGCCTGAAAGTGGAGTGGGATTTTTGAAAACATTTGGCAGGTTCCCTCTTTATCTCACTCTTAGTTTCTTTGATTAATCTAGGCTCTTAGAACGTTTTTCTTTTTCACTCCCCACGAACCTCACCAGTTGTTAAGTGTCATGAATCCATCTCATCGGGTTAGGTCAGTAGCGTCTACTTATGTCTGCCTGTATCTCAGTTGAAAAGGCTTCAGAAATCCAAGCTACATCAGTGAAAACAAGTTCTCTCCGTGAATTTGACCACAGCTTGCAGGCCTCTGTACTGGCTGCCTGCCCCACAAATAATCAGTTTCAAGGATCTCTGAATCTACACAGGGCCCTCTACAGAATCAGTTTTAAATTCTAACAGATATTATTACTCCTTGCGTTCCATCCCAACCCTTATGATCAGGCTCCCGCCTATCAACAAAACTCGTTGTGGTGGAAGGGCTTTTAGATTGTGGATCCTCAACTCTCTGGATAAACATCCTCTATCTGTGCCCCTTACAGTTGTTTTATAGGTCTGATGTTCTTAAATTTTTTATAATTACTCCAATTTTTTTCTTCCCCGCTACAGATTTCAGCAAGAGGCAAAGCCACTGGCTAACTTCACTGTAACAGCGTTTTACTGTTTAACAAGTAGAAAATCCACACAAAGTAGTTCCCTTCAATGCCAGGGACTACTATGGCAATGAGTACTTTTCAAAAACAAAAGATATGCTTTCAACCAATTTGTTTAAATATAAGCACCTCGCATAACAAACGTTTGCAAAACCCACGGCAATACAGAAGTATTGACTAAGCCAAATGGCTAGCAGCTAATAGCAGACCTATTGGTTTTTATCAATTTGCCTGTCAGTTTCATCTCTTACTGGTCTGTTTGTTTCGATATGGTTAGTCCAGTCCTAGCATAAGCATACCCCAGGTGACAGTTACGCTTTGTTAAAAATAATAATAATGGGGGGGGGGGGGTGAGGAGGGGGTTTTGGATGAGCATAGCCTGCAGCCGTCCAAAATGGCTTCACCCTAGTGAAGCTCCGGCCGTCCGCTGCGCAAAGCCTCCAAAAATCCATCATTATCCTGACCGAAGTCGGGCAGGGGCGCGGCGTAGGAACCGCACGATAAGACACCGTAAGGCCCGCAGCCCAGCAATCAGTGGGAGCGCAACGAGGTGAGACCGTAGAGTGCCCGTAGTGGTGGGGCGACTCAATCACTAAGGATAGTACTCCCTTAAGCAGAGAAAAGAGACCACGGGACTCGGCGGACAACACGACGCCCCAGAGGCCTGGGTCCCTGTTGAGGCCCATAACATGAGGAGACATCGGAGGCGTTAGGGGGTCCGTGAGAATAATGGGAGTGCTGGAGAGGGCTGAGGGCCCAGCAGTTGATCTGTTTGTTGAGGGTCTCATCCTGAAGCACTTAAAAAGCCCAGAGGTACCTTAAAAATTCTCTATGTGGAACAAGTGCAGAGCCCCCCGCCAAAACCAGGGGCTCCACCAAGACCTATTATTGCTCGCATTTTTAACTTCAGTGACTGTGATGTAATTTTGCAGGCCTCATGTGCGTCACCTCCAGAAAGTTGGGACAACAACACTATCTCCTTTTGTCCGGACTTCTGCAATAAAGGTCCGGATCAAAGGCGGTCATTCTTGGAAGTCAAAAAAGCCTTTAGAGAAAATGATCTGCAGTATGCTATTCTATTCCCAGCCAAACACCCTGACCCAGAAGAACCAAATGAAAAAAGACTAAATGAAAAGGTGATCAATAACCCTCCAACACTCGAACAGAGACTCAACGGATCCAACAGAAGATTCATAATGAAATGTTCAAAAGCACATTCAGCTTGGTGTAGTAACAAGGAGCGGGCTTATTTATTTATACAGGCAGCCCCATTCTCAACAAAAATAGACTCTATTGCTGGGTTTTCAGAGACCACACATAGGGATTAAGCCCTCACATTTTACCCAGCTGCTCAGTGGCGGCTGGGACATATACTAAGCACCACAAGTCTTATCATGATATGCCCAAACAGGCTAAATGCAAAATGGCAATCTGGTTAAGCAAAACAAATGAAGGACTACTCACCTAACCCATCCACATGGACAAAGACAGAGGACTAACAATCACAGCATAACCAGACTCAAAGGACCGAGCCAGATCCACCCCCCACAAAAAACAGAAAGAGGACTAGACGAAGTTTGAATGCATATACAGAGGAATTTGCCTAGTTAGACTGGAGGCATGGAAAGAGTGATAGGACTAATCACTCCCTCACGAGACAAGCAAACGGCCATCTTGGAATGACTGATATTTTAGGCATACACTCCAGGGCACAATAAATGACCAGTCAGTCCCCAGATCCTATATTCCCGTAAGGCGCGTAAGGCGGTATTATAATAAATATCTTGACCACTACTCCCTTAATGCGATGACGTAATAAAGACTGAGACCTTTATCTCTTTTACTCACCGAATAGATCCCCTACCACTTGCACTCGCTATCTGTCCCTCTCACGCCCCCTTGCAATCCTAAAACACACATTATGGAACCCAATGGCCAACACACCTACTCCATCAAATACCCACCTACCCTCTCAAAAAAGGCGGCCAAAGGAGTCAAACAATCTCCTAAAAGCACACCCAGAAACTCCAATCTCTGACCCCTACTTCTCAAATAGCACAGGACACATAACGAATGACATTATATTCTACACCAAGAGGAGAGCACAATGGCGGAAAGCCTTTCTTACCCTATTCTCAAGAGCATCCACTAAGAAAACTGCACACGGCATCACACTATCATTCCCTCTCCGTTCTACAACGCTACTGCCACATTCACCATTTACCGTAACGGGATCATACTCATGCAGGCATCAGACCATAAGCCTAATATATTAGACAATATCTTCCCAATGATCAAAGCGAAGGTTACAAGACCCCATACCACCTTTCACAATCCTACGAGCGTCCCCCCACCGATTCTCCCCTCTAGACACTCTCCCTCGGTATCCCATTATACAAATAAACCCACCACTGGTCCCACTATGACCCCTCTGAATAACGGACATCTGCATTATACCGACTCCCCCCCTAGCTCCACTACTATCTCCACTACACCCACCCGCCTCTCACCCCTTTCACCCCATCCACAGCCTCCCCACACACACCCGCCCTTCTGCACTCAGCCCACACCAATACACCATCACACCCCCACCCCACTATACCCCTTCCCAGTGATTTCCACCCCACAACAATGCAACACATAGAATCGGACACCCTATTCTCCACCCCTCCACTCCCCATGGGACCACCGCCCTTCGAACCAACACATGTCATACCCCGGGACACCACACAAGACACTACACCTCCTCACTTATCCACAGTCCAAACCTTCAAGATGACAAGTCCCACATCAGACCCCAGACTAGACGAGATTCTACTTTCCCTACAACAAATAAAAGATGACATACAAACCCTTCATGACCTGATCCGGCAACCACACAAACCCCAAGCAAACCCCATTCAACAGGCTTGCGCTAGCCCGTCATCTCAGGGACCCCTCAAATGGAATACAGTACCTTACCCAATGAATCATCCAGGCCAACCAGGGAAAAGAACACCTTATCACCAAGTGACATTACTTCCCTACTTCACTCATACGAACCTCCATCCCTACCAAGTGGACTTGTACACTTAGAGAACACACAGACAGGGTCCTTAATACAATCCATCAACCCCAATGCCTCAAAACTGACAAGACACACTCCCAGGGGCATTGTTGAAAGCAACCTCACAAGAGTACCCACCCCCCATGACCAGACCATCACCCCGACCAAGGCCCAGATAAAATGTATCCTTCTAAACTGTAGATCGGCAGCACGTCATGCCACTGATATAGCCGACCTCATTATAACCAATGAACCCGACCTTATCATCTTAACGGAAACCTGGCTGACTGAATCATCCACACCCATTTTAGACATACTAGTTTCCCCAAACTACTACATTACAAGACTAGATAGACCTGATAGGACAGGTGGTGGTATTGCCTGCATCCATAGGAACAACCTTGCGGTAAGACGCGCAAACACCCCGGTGCTCTCATCATGTGAATACCTCTGCCTACACATTACGAGCAATAACAAGCCACTTTGCTCACTACACTATCTACCATCCTCCGGGCAACAACCTCACCTTCATCGAGCACATGGACATCATAGCGACAAATGTAGGACAACAAAATACACAGATCTGCCTGGGTGACTTCAACCTCCACTGGAACGATCCCGACGATCCAGAGGTCAATAGCTTCAAACTTTTCCTATCCGACCTCAACTTGTCCCAAATATGTGACAGCCCCACCCACGGAAAAGGCTCAATCCTTGATCTAGTAATTTCCAAAGCGGACTCTACCCAGCTAGAATCGATTCTCCCATGCGACTGGTCTGACCACTACATTATCACCTTCCATATCAAGGAAGTAGTTAAACTACTCTCTGTCCAACCGACGAGAACGAAAATCTGGAAAGGGAACCTAGAAAACATCAATCCGGCCGACCTTGCATCCGCTAGTCGCATCCTCACGCCAGCTCCGGAAGGATCAAACGATGGACAGGATCTGGCCAATCACTACTTTAACTCTATGAACAGGGTTCTTGACACCTTAGCCCCATTACCATTAAAAAGAGTCACCAAAAAGAATTCAAACCCCTGGTATGATGGTAGACTAAATGAAGACAGAAGACCACTGAGAGCGATTGAAAGACAATGGAGAACAGCCCCATCCACTGCCCACCTAAAACTACTAAGATGCACCAGAAATGCCTACTACAGAAGGATTCGACGCTCAAAAGCTGATTTCATAGGTGTACAACTAGACCAAGCCAAGAATCGCCCCAAAAAATTGTTCGAAATAATACTCAGTCCAAGGGTGGCCCCCACTCCCCCCAAGCCAATCCAGATTCAATCCCCAACTGTGAGGATCTTGCCTCCTTTTTCACAACAAAGACTGACAAATTAAAGACAGACCTACTTAATGATCTATTATCCATTACCGATACACACTCAATCCCCTCACGGTCCTCACCAAGTACCCCGCTTAACTGTCCCATAATACACGACCTCAAGAACAATGCCTCCTGGACTACCTTCAACCTCTACAGCGAAGAAACTATCCTAAACACGCTCACCACTCTGAATCCTTCCAATCACTTCACAGACCCCCTTCCAGCATCCCACTCAAAGACCTTCATGCCACTGCTAGTGCCCCTATGGACTAGAATCATAAATTCCTCTCTCTTGCAAGGAACCATACCTGACATCCTCAAAGCCGGTCAGGTAACCCCCATCCTTAAGAAAGTTTCAGCGGACCGATCAGACCTAAACAACTATCGCCCAATATCCAATACCTCAACCTTGGCCAAACTACTCGAAAAATGTGTCCACATGCAGCTTAGTAAGCACATAGACCACTTCAACCTGCTCGACCAATTCCAATCAGGCTTTCGATCAGGGCATAGTACCGAATCAGCCATGACCCACATAATTGATGACATGTTACAAATACTGGACCAAAACAAAGCATGCTTGCTAATCCTACTTGACCTCTCTTCAGCGTTCGACACTGTCAAACATGACAATCTACTGAACCTCCTGAAGCTTAGAACGGGGCTATCCGGAACAGTGTTAAACTGGTTCACTTCCTTCCTCCAAAACAGAACACAAAGATTCAAGATCAACCAATCTTTATCCAACCCCACCCCAGTCACCTTGGGAGTACCCCAGGGCTCTTCCCTCTCCCCGACACTCTTCAATCTGTTTATGGAACCACTCGCAGAGCTTCTCAGCCTCGAAAATATCAAATATCACATGTACGCAGATGACACACACCTCTACATTAAGATCCAATCTCTTGACGACATCAAGTCCCTGAACTCATCGCTCCAAAAGACACAGACATGGCTAGCCAAGAATCATCTAAAACTAAACACACTAAAAACAGAATTCCTCCTAATCGCTCCCCCCAACCAAACAACGACCATCCGTGAGTGGATGAAGCACCTAACTGTACTCGACTGTCAACCTTTCATCATTGACTCCGCTAAATCTCTAGGAATAACCCTGGATAATAAGCTAAACATGCAGAAGCACATCAGCGCTGCAACAAAAGGAGCACATTTTCAGATCAACACACTGAGAAAATTGAAACCCTTCATTCCCGCAATGGACTTCAAACAGGCGGTTCAATCCCTAGTAATTCCCAGAGTGGACTATGGGAGCGTCGCTCTCTGTGGTCTCCCCAAGGCAACGACCGCCCCTCTCAGAGCAGCAATCAATACAGCCGCCAGACTTGTTACAGGCACTAAAAGAAACTGCCACATCTCCCCTGACCTACATGCCCTAAACTGGCTACCTTTTGAGGCCAGGATCCAGTTAAAAATCGCCTGTATGACTCATAAGGCACTACACCACAAACCCCTAGGTACCAAGCTGAAAAACTGGTATTATCAGGTGGTAACAGATCTACCAGGAGTTCTAACAAGCTTTTACTGAAACGGCAACGTTTCTCCAAGAAAAAAAACGCACAATCGTACCTTCTCAGGAATGGCCCCCAGGATATGGAATGCCCTACCCCCAGAAACGAGACTCAATCCATCTACGGCTTTTTTCAAAAAAGAAGTGAAAATCGATTCTCATGTCCAAATTCACTTGAACTATAGCTATTTGCATTTCTCTGTATTATGTACCGTGTATACACATAACACTGTATTTATATGTACACATTTTTTCCTATGTCTGATATGTGAAGCGCTCTGATACCCGCAAGGGTCTTGTTCGCGCTATACAAAACCGTCTAAATAAAATAATAGGAAATGCAAGACTCAGGCGAGTTCTCCAACAATACCCCCCCCAGACGTTTGCCTCCAAGCCTTGTGCCTCGTCAGGAAGATGTTAAAAAGCAACAGGGCTGATACACAGCCTTGTTTTAGACCTGTCAATGCATTTATTTTGTGGGTTAGGGAGCTGCCTTCTTTAATCTTAACTAGAAGCCAAGCATGTGAGTAACAGTATAGCAATACTCTTCAAAAGGAGGGAGGAGGTGTTTCTTGTAGCTAATTTCTGGTATTAGATGCTACGGAGAACTGAATCAAGTCCACAAAGCATATGAAAGCCATGGATGTTGCTTTCATCACATTGTGAGTCACAATAGCCAGATCCAAAGATTTGCGGTGGTTACAACCCCTCCCCCCCCCCCCCAATCCAGTTCGACACTAGGGACAACGCAGTGTTCATTTGCCCATGACTCAAGCTCGTTAAGGTGGCTTGCATAATATTTGGCCTCATTATCTAGCAAAGAGATTTGTCAGTAGTTGCCCGGGCCCATCGGTTTCCTCCTTTATACTAATCGGATGGATTATAGCGTCTCTCCAGGAATCCGGAATCTGTTCAGTGGTGATGCAATGATTGTATATTGAGATTAGGAGTTTTGACCAAAATTTGGGATTGGTTTTAAAAGGTTGCTGGGGTAGACCATTTGGGCCCGGGCCCCAACTTGTTGACCCCTGTTGATCATTTCAAAAAACTGTTTACTTGTAAAAACCTAAGCTACCCATGCTAACTGAGGCATATAATCCGGAGGTTTGTGAATTTGGTTGCACTGTGTCAGACATTGTTTCCAAGACTATGAGGTATGCTTTTCACTTACTCTCTGCATTAGGTGCAGTTTGTACTGTTGCACAAGCACACTGGGACTCAATGATATTTAGTCAATACACTGGTGCACAGCAATGTTTGCGCTGCTGGCCACAAGAGAACCTGAGTCGCTTTTGTTTACCTACACCAACAATTTTTTTACAGTTTCTTAACTTGCAGGCATAGAGGAGGTGCGCACAGAAATCATCATCTTTTTTTATATACCTTCCGTAGGGCTGCAATTTTATTTCTGGAACTAGCCTCAGTAGAATTTTGCCTGAAAATTCAAACTGGTTTATAGGGTGCTTATGCACTGCGATGCGGCCTTCTGTTTTGCGCCAGAAGTGAGCACATCCTGTTTTTTTATTTTTTTTTTAGGTAATGCGTCAATTTCTGGATTCCTATTTGTCGTGTCTTGGATGGGCCCAGTTCTGTTTTGGCCAAAGTCTCCATTAGTAGGCGGCAATGTTCCTTCATATCGTTCGCTAAAGCTCCATTTCAGTTTAACCTCCTTGAACTTGCGTTTACTAACACTGTCCTTGTGTCCCGACAACCTGTAAAAGGCTTGATTGCATAAATGCAGGATCAGCTGGTTGTGATCACTTTCTGTCCAAGCGTCCATCTTGAATAGCGCCAAATATCTAAACAGGACAAAGCTCATAAAGGTATAGTCTAGGATGAGTGAGATTTAGAGGAAGTGTGTGCGAGAGCACCAGTGGCGGGTCCTCTCTTACCTTTCCGTTCACTGATCGAAGACTGAAGTGTGTGCATATACCCATTAGCATCTCTCCTGGGGGTTGCGTCGTCTGTTTTTTGTGGTGGTTTTATCTGATGGGGTATATTACAAAGTTCATCATGAAAAAGCACCGAGTTATATTCACAGCTGTTGTAAGGGAGGTTTAGATTAGTCGTGTGTTAGGAGTGTATGAGCTCCGACATACCTTTGGCTTAAGTCAGTTATTGTTTCCAAATATGGCAAGATCTCTCGTTTTAAATGATCACGTGGATGGATACAGACATTCATAATTATAAGCAGTTCTTTGAGTTCCCACCACCATTTGGCAACTCATTTGGCCAGGATTAAGTTTCCTGTAGGATGATTTCTTCTAACATCCAAATTTGATCAAATATAAGTTGAGAGACCACTGTTAAGTATTTCCTTTGACTTCGTTTTTCTGTGCCACAGTATGGAACTCTAAGTCCCCAAACAATAGGTAGGCATCATATCCCCACGTTTCCTGCAGGATAATTACACTGAAGTCTTGTACTAGCAATACCTGTTGATGTTTTTTTCAAAAAGTGAAGTGTAGTATCTGCACTTACAGTAATAAAAATAATTAGCCTAATAATCCACAAGTCATATGATGGTAACAGATGCATTCTCCCAACTCAATTGGGACAATTCAAATAGATTTGAAAACTTTAATGTACAAATGAACATAGGTACACAGAAGATGAAACGGGGATGACGGTACAGTGCACGAGAAATACAGTGCAACAGAAGAAATGCAGGTGAGCACAATATATGTATAAATCAGGAATCATTCAGTCACCGTCAATTAAATATCGCTTATCAATGCCATTATTGCTAAATTCTGTACTGGATCTCTCGAAACCAAGCTGCATTGGACTAATCAGCACAAAAGCAAAAACGTCTGTCCGTGTCTCCCAAGGTGTTCAATAAAGGAAAGAAAAAGTGTGTCCACAATCAAAAATAGATATACTCAATCATACATTGCAAGAGTGCTACTTCCAACTGTCAGGTTTCTGAACCTACTTGGCCTATATCGACAGAACAACATTAAATGATAATGCAAACAAAACTGACTTGTGTAGGCAAGCGCTCAAAACGAGCATGAGAGTAAAGAATAAAGCAGTGCGTACCACAGAGGAACACTCAATGATACAGCAAATAATCAGAAAATGTGCTTTTTTTATTGTCAAAATCTGATTATCGGGGCAAAAACACTAAAAGAAACATAAGTCCCACAAATAGGCTGATTTGCGATCATACTGCAGATTGTGGAGAAGCTACAAAGGAAAGAAGTAAATTAATTGCTGCAGTAGTGGAAAGAAGTTTAAGCTCAATGTGAAGGTGAGAAAGGGACCACATATCCATATCCCACTCTAGCTCAACTAAATAAGGAAATTAAAGAAAAGGTTTTCAAATGGAGGTAGGGTACCACAATTGACAGCAGTCTCCTGAAAGAAGTTGTGGCACGACCAGTTTATGGAGAAAAAGATATGGTACCTCCCAAGATGGCTGCTAGATTAAGGCAATGCTAAAACAGCAACTATAGTGACCATGGGTCTATGCTGAGTGAATAGAAGTGATAACATGCAATTGTATATTCGCGCAACAAGTAAAATAAAACAAGCATTTGCAATGCAATAGGTCTCTCATTTAAGCAAGTTTAAGCTATCGGCATTGTAAATGACAATGCCTTTTATTTAGGTTTTAAATAAACAAAACATAAATAAAAGACATCGTCATTTACAATGCAAATAGCTCAAACTCGCGCACTGACACATTAAACAGTGTAAAAGGAAACATCAGTAAAATAGCAAACGCGAGCTCAACACGTTTGGTAGCAATAGAGACACTGGTGTCAAGAACACAAGTCAAGACTGCGATTTATCTCACCAAGCATCATTTGTGCGACCTTTGCATGCTGCAAATCTTCAAAAATGTATGGTTTTGAAGATGAACCACATTTCGAAAAATTACAGGAAGGACCACTATATTCTATTTATTAAGAGAATGCAAATTGGAGGGTCTGGGTGGTCCTCAGGTCATATCTGCATAATTTATCACAGATCCTCAATTATTTCATAAATGTAACATTCATATGTCCTACTTGGCCAAAAATATGTTTTAAAATTGGCAAATTGAAAGAATTCATGGGATTAAAGGAAACCCAAACCCAATATTATTTCATGATAGACAGTAGACCAAAAATCTGCAAAGCACCAAGAAAAGGCATTGAGCTTCAAACAGATAAAAAATTGTTAATGTTTCTAAAAAAACAATTTTACATTCTAGAACTTTAAAAAACAACTGGAAGAATACCTGGAGTGAAATTATAACCTTGAACAGGTGTCTCCAACCAGTAACTCTCCTAAGTGCAGCTCAGCTTACTAAGTTTTTGTTTTGTTCAATAATTGTATGCATACCAAAATTAAAACGCATTTATTCAAGACTGTGAATTTTCAGAACTGCTAAACTGATGTTTGGAGAAAAATGGCCTTCATTTCAAAACGTTTTTAACTGAATTATTTGAGTTGGAGAGATTACTCATATTCATACCTTTCTGCCAGGGTGACTGCAGCCATGACTTTTATACATTACCCATGTAATATTTCAATTCAAATTGTCAAACCCTTTTTAACATTACTGTTGGAAACCCTGCCTAGTGCACTGATGTGATCACAGCCGACAATCAGGGACGCAGTGGTCAGCATTACATTACTAATATTAGTAGCTCAGGATGATTTTCAATTAACATAAATAGCTCTTATTCCAGAAAAGGTTGGAGACCCCTGACCTAGAATATGGACAAGTGAACTATTCATTAGAAAGAGATATGAATGTTTCCAGAGGGTTAAATTGCTATTGGATAATACACACTGTAACAATAGATATCTAAAAATAGACCTAATGGAATAAACAGATTTTAAGTAGTACAGAGGATTCAATGCTTCCCTGTAAAAATTAGATAATTTCGGGACAAACTGCTAAACGTAGTAACACAAGAATTCAGCGGCTGTGGCTCCGTTACGGCAGAGGAGTGTTGCCCACCCAGCTGCCAGTGCAACAAACATGAAAAATAAAAAAGGTGATAAAATGGTTTTATTACTGTTTTACATTTCAGTGGAGCCAGCCTCACCGAGCCAAGTGTTGGGGCGGGACTAGAACTGCTGACTGGCAGCAGGGGAGAGGGAATGGTGCACACAAAATTTAAAGTGTGCATGTCACTTTGGCCAGCTGTCTTGCAACGGCCAGCCTGACATGCACACTTTAAACCTCTCCAAACCCAGCTATTGTGGACAGCTGGGTGGAGAGCAGGCACAGGCCTCCAGTGCCTAGAGGAGCATCAAGGCAGTCCGCTCCAACAACCCTGGTGCTGCTCTCATCCTGGTTAACTGCATGAGAGCAGCGTCTGGATTGGTTAGGGGAGTTGGCTGAGAGCCTCTTGCTGCCTTTTGCGAGGGACTGCAGGACCAGAGAGGAGCAAGTAAAGTTTTTATATTTTAATTTCTGTACTGTTTATTTTTACACACTGCCAGGCAGTGTGAGAAACTTGCCATGCCTTAAGCCTCAAAAGTTCCAGGCAAAGACATTAAACTGGTTTATTGCAATTATTTAAATTGTTTGAATACCCTGGCTATGATTAAATACAAGATTAATGGGTGGGAATTTTTAATATTGCCGATCTCTTATCGCATTGATGCTAACTGCTTGTTTCACTGCTACAAAGTAAGAGTGCACTTCACTCATGGAGAAATGACGCAAGTTATATTGGGTGGACGATATATTTGGAATAAATAAGATACTATTGATTTCAAACTGGTATAGACTTGTCCATAGTATACAATCGTTAGTGACCGCTATCTGGGACAATCGAGTTGGAGAGTCATCAGAAAAAGGTGTGTTTAGGCGTGTTGGGGCCTTGATATAGCTAGACCTACAGTGTTGGAAATTGATAAAATACACGTAGATCTCGCAAATTAGGGCTCATGGGATAACAGCAGAAAGGTGGCAAACTCACAGAGAAGACAATAAGAGCACTCCCAAGTCTTAACATCAAAGTTTTTTTTTTTTTTTAAACCTTTCCGCAAAGAAATTGGAAAAATGGGCAAATGTGATGGTAAGTCTGGTCTGGCGTAATTAACTATTCACAAACAAGTTGTATTCTAAAACTTCACGGTTATGGGCCTGATGCACAGATGTTTTTTATCCAGCAACTTCTAGGACACAATAGCAGATAAGTTTACTAGTGGGTGATGCACTTGTTTGACAGATCTGGGTATAGTGAAGACTTATGCAGTTAGCTCAAAGGGTTACTGCTTTTGTTGAAGAGATCAATCTACTACTTGCAGGCCACAAGTTACAATCTGCATGATCTAGCTTTTTGAATTATGAACCAGCATCAAGGAGCTCCATGCAAACTACAAGGCAGAAGGTTCGAACCTTTCAGGTTTTTGTCAATCTTCAGCTAGTTTAAGGTTGCTAAAAAGGATTCCCACACAGTGAAACAGTTTTCAGTAAGTGCTACGTCAGCAGTTATTAGCGAATTTACTCATATAGACAAATACATCTGACATTCTTACAGTGCATGCATATTCTTGCATACAGGGCTTGGAGAGATCAACGCTCTTCCTCCACCCCAAACAAACGTAATCTCTAGAGCAATTTTAGGTGACAAACTGGGTATCTATGTTTACTGTGTGGCACTGGTATCAAGGCGTTAAGCTCCATCTGGCTCCTACTCCGGATGAGACTACAACAAAAGGAGTGCTCCCCCTCGCCCCCCCAAACGCAGGTTGCTGTTCTTAACACAAAGCAGACTAAGTGCCAGGAGCTTATGAATGTGTCCTGGTGTCTGCGAGTTACAAGACCTGGAAAATATCAGTGCTTTTCACTGGGAGCAGCCAAGATCTGACTCAATATTAGCTGCCCTTTCCGACTGGATCCCTTTCTTTTCTAGTCCTGCAGACCTATCAATGGCCTTCAACAGCACCAATCACAAGCACCTGATAACCCCTTATGAGACATGGGTACAGTCTGAATGTGGTAAAATATTTTAGGAGTCAGAACTAAGCCACTGCCAAACTATCTATTCAGTCAAGCAGGTGCAGTACCATCTTTAGTCCAACAGTGTTTGGTGCTTTCACTTTATTTTTAATGTATATCTCGTACCCTCAAATGCAGTTCATCCACTGCTTTGTAACAGTTATTTGATTATGTTGATCATGCTGTGCTTCTTCATAAGCCACTCACCTGACCCATGATTGACTAATGTTGATTTCAACAACGATATCACATCCACTGGAAGAGGGAGGAGACCAAACTTTTTAAAATGTCACCCAAATACAACCTTGATTCTTAATATTTAGGGAGCTCTCTTTTCTGACTGGTCCAAAAACGTCTGCTGTGCATCACTGCAAAAAAAGTCTTATCCCGATAAAAAGAAAGAATCTAGAAGTTATAAGTGGTGAATTGTGAATGCCACGACTATTGTATATTGCTAGATCAGGAGTATGCTTTTTTTTAAAAATGCAAAAATAATTATTCTCGTATGTTTTCTACCTGTTCGCTAAATTCCTACCAAGAGCAGACTACAAAGAGAACTAAAGTGAAACTCACAAATTACTTTATGTAGTGGTGGTAGTGCACGAAAACGGTGCAGCAAAAACTACTTGTCTGAAAAGACGAGATGATACCTTCCGTGTACTACTCTACCTTCACTGGCAGCACCTTGCAGGAACAGTTACTTCGAAAACGATTTTATTGCCAGCTTTGATCGCACTCCGCAAATGGGGCAGAAATGTGCATGGTGCAATCACAACAGAATGCCCCGTCCTCAAGCAATGCTTACAAATTCCTGCAATATTTCGGGGGTAAAAGTGTTCCCTCTTAACTATTATGGCCTGAAACTCTTCCTATGAAAATTAGAGAAGGTCAAGTTCACGGGGGCTTTAAAGACACTTTTATGTACCATTGAACTCAGCTGGGACGCCTATGGATGCCACCAGCTGGAAACGATAGTGCTCTAGCAAATCCCCTTTAATATAAAGATGGGGTCACGGGGGTAAAAAGGAAAAAAACAGACCTTTTTCCGAATTTGAAAAAAGCTAACAGGACTCAGTCTATTAGAGTACTAGCCTACAAAAAGTTACCAAGACAGGGGTCAAGTGGCATTTATCTCACTTGCTCAATGTGTTCGTTTATCCACCTTTCACCGACTTAGATCTGACCTCGGTTGTAGTTTTAAAATATGTGCTAATGTAGAGGTGCAGAACTGAAACAATAAAACTGTGTACTTTTAAACATGAAGCAATATCCAGGGTATAGCGTGGAAAAGTAACGCATTGTCGTTTATCGCTTTATGCACTCGACTTTTGTGGTAATATTGGCCTCATTTATAGCCAAAGGAGTAATTTAAATGAACGATTAACATACCTAGGCCGAGAGTGCGACAGATTTATTCCAGGAAGGCTAGAATGTGTTTTGTCACCGAGTCAAGCGACTGTTAATCGGCTGGTATGCTGCAAGTAACAATATCACCTCAAGAAAAACATTACATTTTGGGGGGCTTCGCAGAGGCTGCCTCTGTATGCTACTGCACAATAAAGTGTGCATTAACCCTGGAATAAATCCCTGGTCAATCATCGCTTTAATTTATGCGAAATGCAGTTCTGGCTAAAATGTTTTCATTTGACAAACCGCATTCTAAGTAGCAGATTGTAACGCTTTCATTTTCTAAATGCCAGTCTCTTTCCGAAAACAGAGGACCACAGGCTGGGGTGCCGATATGCTGCAAAGGTAATACAGCTTTTCAAGCGTTAGGGCTAAAAATGGAAGCATTGGAAGGAAGTATTTCCTACTGTGATATACAGATGAAAATGCGACATTTCATTTTAGGATTAACTACAACATGTAAATCGAGCAATAGCAATCTTGGTGGACTTAACTCCGTACAGTACGATACGCCCCCACAAAGCAATAATCTATATCAACCAGCAAGGGCCTTCGCTGGGGACCGTCAGTGATATGTTTGCGACTGAAAAACGACGTGAGGAAAAGACTATTGAAAGGCTTTTCACAAAACGGTTAAGGAAGAAACGTTATCTAGACCAGATGTGCCGGGCCATTAGTACTCATTAGCGTACTGGAGGGATGGGATACTGGGCCGGAAGTAACCCTCGGCCGGAAGAGAATTCCCGCCTGACGGTCCCGGGCAGAACAGGCGAATGCAAGCGGGGAATACTGTCTACCGACGACGAGGCTCAATCTGAGCCAGCAGCGCATCTTCTCATAAAGCCAGGCTGGAGAAATCACTATACACTGTGGCCATGGGACTAGTGTCAAATACCCATTTGCCTGTGTCATGGAAACAATCCAATCGCCACCCTTCACACCTGACTGTCGCGATGTAAGCAACACTATAACATTCCTTTCCTGCAGAAGGACAATGCCCATACAGAATCGACAATGGTACATGCTGCTGATAGAAATGTTAATTTTAAGCACACATTGAGTGTGTTGGGGAGACGTGGTTACATATCCAATTTTAATAAAGACTAATTGCTGCAACGCAGATCCCGTGATGTAAAAGTGTGATTTAGGATTTGCAATATCTTGGTCACTGAAAGTGCATAACACTTGAACCAGGCACAATTATTCACGAAGTAGCTTCGCTTGCACAGAATCGGTAGTACTTACTGTTCCCTTAAAAGAACGTCGGTCCTGTACAGAACTAGTACTAGCCACTAATTGTGTTGTCCAGGAACAGAACTGCAGAACCGCTGAGAAGTTTGGATACTGTTAACCAAAAAGTACAACACAGAAGTGCGGACACTAAGTCCTAGACAAGAACGGCAGCCCTGACTGATAAGTGCAAGTACTGCCACGATAACATTTGAGAACTCACGCTAAGTAATGCAGGACTAGCCCATATAACGTGCAACAATCTGAAAGAAGAGCTGGTGCTATCGTAGTAAAAAAGTATATTAGCTCTTTTGATAGTACATATCAATACCATTGTGAACCTAGGGAAAATTGCTATGGGTATTCATCACTAATAAAGCAGATTTTGTGAGACGTGCTGACACTGCCTATTACTTGTAAAGAGAGTCTAGTGAGCTGTGCTTACACTGCATTGCTAGTACGCCTAGCATCTGAGCACTGGTGGTACCATCTCTTATAATTAAATACCACTCCTACTGAGAAGTGCTGACTGTCGAATCTTAACTATAGCACCCCTGTTAGGGAACGCAGGTACTGTCCATTCGTACACCTGCTTAAAAATGGTGCGCTGTCCACCACAGTACATTAGGTCTGATAAGAAACATGAGTGTGGTATACAAGTAATACCTAACGAGAAATTCTACCACTGTTAATTTCTAGTCACTAAATCACACAGACAAATGCGATAACTCTCTGATACCAGCATAGCAGCTGGTCACCTCAATAGAATCCAGTCGACAAGTGCCTGCACTGAACATGGTGTGGTCACGAAGGATGCCTCGAGCACATCAAACCTAGAAAGTTACCTATCACCGTTCAGAGTTAGCCCCGCCCCGTGTCCTGTACTTGCCTCCATACCCCCACTGTAACACCCCTAGGGGGAAAGAACAGGGGATGGTGTGTGAGCTACAGTAATCTACATATTTCCAAGAGTCGAGTAAACCGGACTCGCGCATGAACCTAGGAGCACTTACACTCGCAGAAATGAGTAGCAGGCCCCCGAACAAGAGCCAGCGTCCTGTACTCTGGTGTATCCCGTACTTTGGCGGTAACTGAGAACAGCACGGAACAATTTCCCCCCCCCCCACATATCCCCCCCTTCTCTCGCGGCCCCTCCCTCACCTGCCTCTTGTGGGTGCGGAGATCGCGCAGGGTCCTCTGCGACGTTGGGAAGGCAGGCTGGGCTGGAGTGTCGACAAGCGGAGAGGGGCGGCATCACGGACACAATGAGAGGGAGGCGCGGGGCTCGGAGGCTGCTGTGACGTGCCGCTGGCGGTGGAGAGGCGACCGCCGAGCTGCCATCTTTCAAAATGGCGGCCGCGGCGCATCTATTGCAGGCAGATCGGCGGGCCGGCCGACGACGAAGGCGCGGTCTCCCAAAGCTGGCAGTGGGGCCGGGAGGAGTGTAGAATAGGCAGGCTGATCTTTCTTTAATTATTATTATTTTCAACACTTCAGGGACTAAGAACAGCCTGGGGAGCGGACAGGCAGCTGCTGTACAATATTTGGTATTCCATGGGATTTCTGTTTTATTTTCCTGCTCGCGTCGGCCGCCTCCGGGAGCCCTCCTTCTTCTTGCTCCATTGGCTCTTCTGGAGAGCTGGCGCTGGCCCGCCTCTCCGCGGGAGCAGTGTCTCAGCCCCGCCTACCAGCGAACAGACAGAAGTAGCCGCGCGCTGAGCAGGAAGCGACGAGGGCTGCTCGATATGTGCCTTGTGACTCGATAGAAGGAATGGAGCTCTTAATAACAAATCCGTATCTTTCGTTTATATTTGAGGTGTCGTGGCATACATGCCGTAATACAGCCTCAGCGTCACGATTTCGTAAGCCAAACATTGGCAATGCTTTGGTTTTTCCTCCTAAGCACGGCAATGCAGCAATTACATCCGTCAGATTTTTTTCTAGTTCATATCTTTAGCGGTTCCTAAAGGTCTGAATATATTGTAAGAGGAGGCAACAAGCTGAATCTCGGGCCTTGAAAAGGATCAGGACGATGATACTTGTGCCTTTCTTGAATTTCATTTGGTTGTGTTTTTTGGGATGGAGGTTTTATTTATATATTTATGCATTTTTATATTTTTACCCAAAGGTGTCAGAGCGCTTCACAATAGGACCAGTTACGTTACATGAGGAGAATGTTACAAATGTACATGTTACAAAAGCAAATGAAATACAAGAGGAGGTATAGAACAGCAATAGAAGGCAGTCACTCAAAACACACTGGGATGACACATGTACAGGCATAGAAAACAAAATTTACAATAGTGAAAGAACTTCCTTGCAGGACTTGAAAGGGTGTGTATTAGTTCTGGATGTGTCTTTGGAAGAGAAGAATTTTAAGGTCAGTTTTGAAGGTCCAGGTAGAGGTTATGGTGCGGTGCTACGGCGGAAGCGAGCTCCAGATTCTCACCGCATTGCCTGAGAAGGATTGAGCCATCGATCTTTCCCTTTTGAAAGTGGGAGGCTCAAGCAGTAATTTTCCCATATTACGAGACGGTCTAGAGCCTCCAGAGATTTTCAGTTTATTCGCCAGGTAGCGTGGGGAGGAAGTGTGCAAGGCTTTGTGGGTGATGCAAGCCGTCTTGTAGATTGATCTTACCTCGATGGGAAGCCAACGGAGGGAAGAAAAAATGGGTGTGATGTGATCACGTCTCATGCCCAAACTATAAAACGAGCCGCTGAATGGAGAACGGATTTAAGAGGGGAAAGGTGGGATTTGGGGAGGCCAGTAAGAAGAGAATTGCAGTAGTCCAATCTAGAGAGACCCAGTGATTGGACCAGGGTTTTAAGGTCTTGCTCCGGGAAGAAGCGTCAAATCCCCCAAAGAAGGCGCAGTTGGTATCGAGCATTCTTTGCAATGGAGTTGATGTGGGAGAGTTGTTTGAGCCTTTTGTCGAGTAAGACACCAAGGGATTTTGCGCTGTCGACAACAATAGGTTTATTGTTAAGTAGATTCAGCTGATCCATCCAAGATTGAACAGGAGGAGGAGAGAGAGAGGTTGCGAGGAGGAGGAATTCTCTTTTGGAGGGATTCAGAATGAGTTGATGAGTTAACATCCAGTTTTGAAGAGAGTAAAGTTGAGGATTGAGAGATCATGTGTGGAGGACACCTTAAGGTAGATTTGGGTGTCATCCGCATAGCGATGATAGAGGATCCTAGATTTACTTAGGAGATTTCCCAATGGTTCCAAATAGAGATTGAACAATGTGGGTGCAAGGATAGAGCCTTGAGGGACACCTTGACCTACCACCAATGAAGATGAAAGTCTGTTCGCTATTTTGACCATTAGGACCTGTCCGAAAGGAAAGAGGCAAACCATTTAAGCACTGTGCCTTCCAAACCCATTCTCTGTTTAAGAGTGTTAAGGAGAGTGTTGTGATTGACAGTGTCAAAGGCCGCAGAAACATCAAGCAGAATCAGAAGGCAAGACTCCCCTGAATCGAGTATACCCAGCGCATCATCGATCACTTGCAGCAGAGCTATTTCAGTGCTGCAGTTTGAATGAAACCAGACTGGAAATTGTCAAGAAGATCATTGTCCCTGATATAGCGGAAAAGTTGTTTCGCTACACATCTTTCTGTGATTTTCGCAAGAAAAGGGATGTTGGTGATGGGGCGGAAGTTGTTGAGGTCGTTCGCATCTGCGGTGGTTTTTTTAAGAAGAGGGGTAACCTGTCCTGTTTTGAAGGTAACAGAAAGGGAGCCTTGACTGAGGGAGAGGTTAATCAGACTGGTCCAATAAGAAAGACTATAGGTGTAGAAGTCAATGGCAATGTTACTAGGGAGGGGGTCAAGAGAATGGTTGGCGGGCTTTGTTTCGAGGATGCATTTGAGGAGGGCATCTTCAGAGATGGCGTCAAAGTTCTGCCAAATGACTAAGGATTTACGCTCCTCTAGAGGGGTAGGATGAATGACCTGATCCACCAATGATTTTACTTTTTCGTCAAAGAATATGGCAAATTCCGCTGCTTTCTTTGGAGAATCCTCCGGCTTGGAGGTTGGGGGAGAGCAGTTTGGATTTTTGATGAGGTTGAATAGTTTTTTGGGTCTGTTTGTGACTGAGTCGAGGAGGGTTCTGAAGTGTGATGCTTTTTCAAGGAAGATGTGTTTGTGGTATTTGGATCTTGCTGACCGTTACGTAGCAAGATTAGTGGTGGATGGAGCTTGTCTCCATTGTTTCTCCAGGATTCTCAGGTTCTTCCTTTCTTCATAAAGGGATTTGTTGAAAGAAGGTGCTGAGGGAATAGGCCTTTTGCTTTTGAGAGGAGCGACACTATCGATTTCGACGGCAAGGACTGAGATGCATTGGGAGGTGAGATCGTTGACATCCAAGTTCGGGTCTAGCCTTGGAAGTGATCGCAAAGCGGAATCCAGAAGGTCCAGAATTGAGCCCTTAGAGTGTGTTGTTTCAGTGCAGTATTGGATAAGATCGTTTGCTGAGAGAAAGGTGGCCAGCATATTAGCAGAGGAGTCTTCCAACGAGCCCCAGTGAAGATTGAAGTCTCCCAGGAAGATCTGTCTGTCACTTTGCGAGTATTGGTCGTTGATGAAGTCGGTGAATTCCTCTAAAAAAGAAGAAGAGCAGCCACCAGGCGGGTGGTAGATGACATGGAATCTGAATTGTGAGCAGTATTGCACTTGAAGCTCAAGAGATAAGCATTCAAATGAACAGAAGTAGCTGTTAGGGAAGTTTCTAAAGATGATTGCAACACCTCCCCCAACTTTGTCTGTTCTGTCATTTCTAAAGATAGAGTAGTCGGTGGGTAACAGAAGATCAAATATAGAATGAGAGGTTTCGTTGAACCAGGTCTCTGTGAGGAAGAGCATGTCGAGATTGGGAAGGATGATGGTGTCAGAAATTTCCAGTTTGTTTTTCATTGCAGATCTGCAGTTGTGGAGCAAACAGCGGAACTCTGACGGGACTGTTTTGGTGACAGGGGTGATTGGGCTATGAGGGGTGATGGGGATATTGTTCTTGTAAGAGCGTGCCCGGGAGGAAGAAGGTAGACGATTAGTTCTGACAGAAGAGATGGTCAGAATAGTGTAGATAGAAGGGTTACTTGGAGAGGAAAGTGGAAGGGGGGAGGCGTTCAAGGTCTTGTAACTTGCCAGTAGGTTAGTGATGTCTGCAGAGGACAGATTGTGATTGGCTTTTTTGGGGCATGGGGGCGAGGTGTTTCTCGGGGTTTGGGGAAGTGAGTACTTGCCAAGGGAGTTGGGGTGTTTGGAAAGGTGGAAATCTTAGTGCTTAAGAGAGAGATGGTAGCTTCAAGCTGGGTGATGGAGGTGATGAGAGCTCCTAACTTATTTTCCAGAGAGAGTATGGCTGAGCACGATAAGTTAGGTGGTTCGATGGTTACAGGAGGGAGTGCAATTGGTGAGGGAGGGCAGGGAGAGGTGGGAGTGCGAGGGGGGTGTTATGGTACAAGGTTCAAAGGCGGAGATAGATGATGGTTGAGAGCAGTTGTTGGTGCATCGGAGGTGAAAAGAGAGTTATCTTTGTTGATGTTGTATGGAGGATAAGAATTGAGGTCATAGTTAGGGGGAAATTGGTGAGGAACGAGGAGGGAGGGCGGCAAGAAAGGAGGGGTAAGAGGGGAGTCATAAAGTTGCAGCGGGTTTGGGTAGAAGAGAGGGGAAGTGGTTGGAAAGGTCCCGTAAGCTAGGAGAGGTGGATGTGAGGGAATGGGCCCCAGGCAGAGTGAGGGGGGTTGGGTTGTAGGGTAGTTGAAGACAGAAAGTGGTTCTGCTGGGTCCGAGGGATGGCAAGGGAGGGGATTACCGAGAGGGGGATAGGGGGTTGAGCAGCATTACTGGAGGAATAGAGGGATGAAGAGAGATGCAAGGGGTTAGTGAAGAAATCGGGGAACAAGGCGGGGGCAGGTAGAGAAGAGGAGGGAATAGGGGGAATGTATGGAAAGTTAGCTTGGGAAACAGGTTGTAGGAGAGGAGGACTAAATAGGGGGTGGCAGGTAGGGGTAGGAGGTAACATTGGAATACCGGGACAGTGCAGAGTGGAAGAAGATAGTATTAGCTAGAGGTATGGCAGACGTGTTGAGGGGGATGCACAATGGGTGGAGGGTAGAATGGGAGAGGAGGGAACAGGGGAAAGGGGGGGCAGAATAAATAGGGGGTGTCAGGTAGGGGTAGGAGGGAGGAGGTAAGATTGGAATGGGTGGGGGGAAACATGGGAGAGGAGGGAACAGGGGAAGGGGGAGGAGGGTCAGCCTGTGCCTCCCGGGGAAGCGGCCTAATGGAGTATATGGGGGTCGGGCAGGAGATAGGGAGTAACAGGTGGAGCTAGAAGAAGAATCAAGGGAGATCCCAGTCTCAGGGGTGGGGAGTAGGG